>NW_026601083.1:42500-50000 GCF_029448725.1 Salvelinus fontinalis
GGGAGTGAGTCCTCAAGCAGGAGTGTTTGTGAGAGCGAATGGAAATTCTTTTCACTCTATTGGGTTTTGGTATGTATATATATATATATAGTGATTAGTTTAGTTGTTTTTAGGGTATATTGGTTAACTATCATTAAGCACGTATAAGGGTGGTGGGATCGTTTGAGGTTGTTTGTGGGTTTTTTCGCGAGGGCACAACCAGCGGGTGGGGCTGGTTTCTAATGGCCACTCGCGGATGTGTAGAGTTTGAAAAACTTAGTAGGAGGCATGGCGTGAAGATTCTAGCCGAGACCGGGTGTTCAGTAGAAGAATGTAGTCTTGCTGTCGGTGCTATCATTGGGTATGATAGCATAAAATCAGCCTCAAGGATGAATAGCGCCGTAGTGATCTTCTTAGATTCTATTGAAAAGGTGAATAAAATAGTTGAGACGGGTGTTGTGTTACGGGAGACACAGACGCAGGTGTTTCCGCTTATGAATCCGGCGAAAAAAGTGATACTTTCTAATGTGCCACCTTTTGTTAGAGATGAAGTGTTGCAGCGAGAGTTAGCGCGTCATGGTCAAATCGTATCTACAATAAAGAAGGTTCTTTTTGGATGCAAATCTCCGTTGCTGAAACATGTCGTGTCTCATAGGAGGCAAGTGCACATGATATTAAAAAAGGACATAGATGAACTGAATTTAGCGTTCAGTTTTAAGATTGATGGATTTGATTACGTATTTTACGCTTCGACTGAATCAATGAAATGTTTTGGTTGTGGAAGAGAGGGGCATTTGGTGCGCAGTTGTCCCGAGAATGAGCGCGCTGAGACCGGTAGTAGTTATAGTGCTGGTGAAAATAACGCACCACCGCGAAGGGATGAAAATGCTAAGAGTGCAGGGGAAGGGAGAAGGTGGGCAGATGTGGTTGGAAAAGTAGGAGAAGAAGGCATTGTGGATAAGGTGGAAATTGTGGTAGATCAGAAAAAAGAGGGAGGGGAAACAGGTGGTGAGATTGCGACTGCAGTCGCTGAGGTGGTGCTGGAGAATGAAATTGGAGGACAAGAGGAGGTCGAAATTATGGAAAAAGAAGCAGATGTGTTCAAAATACCGAGGAGTAAAAGGAAGAATGTAAGGGGGGGTGAAGGGTCTAGTTCTAAGAGAAAGGTAGAGAGTGATAAATCAGTTGAAGATGAACAAGTGGTAGAGATGGGGGATTTTTCTTCTGGGGAGGACAGCGAGAGTGAGTCATCTGACGCGTCACAACAGTATAGCGAGATAAATGGGGTGGAAGGGAGATATGGAATTGAGAAGATACGTCAATTTCTGAAGGTGACAAAAGGGAAGAAATATATGCAGGATTACAATGTCAATGATTTTTTCCCTGAAAGTGAATTGTTTATTGAATCAGCAAAGTTTCTGATGTCAAAAATTACAGGAGGAGGGTTGAAAAGCCCTGAAATTGCTAGACTCAAGAAAGTGGTCACGAGAGTGATAAGTGATGTAAATTCGAAAGAAAATGAAAGAGTTTAGTTTCAGTTTTAACTCTGTAAAGAGATGGGGTGGCTGTATCATCTTCTGTATTTTTATTTCATCCATGAGCAGTTTTAAGATTTCTTCTTTAAACGTAAATGGGGGAAGAGATGGTAAAAAAAGAGCCATAGTGTATGAGTTAATTAGTGGAAAGGGAAGTGACATAACTTTTCTACAAGAAACGCATAGTAATTTGGAGAATGAAGTTATGTGGCAACAGGAGTGGGGGGGGACAGTGGTGTGTAGTCATAAAAACTCAAAAAGTGGGGGTGTGGCTATTTTGTTCTCAAAAGGGTTTTTGCCTTTGTCTTATGAGGTTGAGGAGATAGTTGAGGGGAGGTTATTAAAAGTCAGAGCAAGGTATGAAAACATCAATATGTGTCTGATAAATGTATATGCCCCAGTGGTGACAGTTGAGAGGGTATGTTTTTTAGAGAGATTATCAAATACCATTGAGAAATGTAATAAAGAGGATTATTTATTTATTGCTGGGGATTTCAACTGCACAGTCAGCGATTTAGATAGAAATCACCAAGAACCTCATATAGCTTCAAGGACTTTTTTAAAACGCCTCATTGTAACAAATTAATTGTGTGATATTTGGCGGAGTCAGAATGGAGGCACAAGGCAGTATACATGGGCGCATGTGAGAGAGAACACCATCGCTATGGCCAGGTTAGATAGGTTTTATTGTTTTGAGCATCAATCTCAGGTCTGTAAATCAAGTGTGATAACCCCAGTGGGATTTTCTGATCATTGTTTAATAACAGAGGTGGTGTTCATTAATGATGTAAAACCCAAAAGCGCATACTGGCATTTTAATATAACTTTATTGAGTGATGCTCACTTCAGGAAATGTTTTTGTTTTTTCTGGGAGAGGTGGAGGTCTCAAAAGGACAGTTTTGTATCAATTCAACAGTGGTGGGATATAGGGAAAATCCAGATTCAACAATTCTGTAAGCAATACACGAGGAATGTCACCAAGGATATCACCAGATCAATGAAAGCCTTAGAGTTTGAAATAGTGGAACTCATGACGTTGGTTGAGACCACAGGAGATCGAGGCCATACTCAGGCCCTCAAGAGGAGAAAAGCTGCATTGGCAGACCTGCTGGGTATCAGAGCACAGGGGGCATTGGTGAGAAGTAAGTTTCAGGGAATATCTGAAATGGATGCCTCATCCAAGTTTTTCTTTGGTTTAGAGAAAAAGAATGGACAAAGAAAAATTATTCATTGTCTCAAATCAGCTGTTGGACAAGAGCTCACTAGCCTGAGTGAAATTAGAAAGAGGGCAGTAGAGTTCTATGCTGAGCTCTATAAGTGTGAGTACAAAGAGGATAAAACAGTGACACAACAGTTCTTTGATGGGCTCCCAAAGGTGGCTGCAGAAGCGCAGGTTGAGCTGGAGCAACCATTGTCTTTGCAGGAGTTATACACTGCATTAAAAGGCATGGAAAATGGAAGGGCACCAGGCATTGATGGGCTTCCCGTTGACTTTTTTAAGTCTTTTTGGGCTATGTTAGGAGAGGATTGGCTGGCAGTGGTTAATGATAGTTTAACCGGAGGGTTACTACCAATGAGCTGCAGAAGGGCTGTCCTCACCCTACTGCCCAAAAAGGGTGACCCAAGGGAGGTGAAGAACTGGAGGCCGGTGGCTTTATTGTGCACTGATTATAAGATATTGTCAAAGGCTTTGTCCAACAGGCTGAGGGAGGTGATGGGGCAAATCATACATACGGACCAGTCCTACTGTGTTCCTGGCAGGCAGATAGGGGATAACATTTCTCTGATTCGTGATTTTTTGGACGTCTCTAAGGCTATTGGGTTGGATGCTGGTCTAATTTCAATTGATCAGGAAAAGGCATTTGACCGAGTTGAACATAAATATTTATGGCACACGCTTGAGGCGTTTGGGTTCAGCTCGAGTTTTATTGCCATGATAAAGGTGATATATGGTGACATTGAAAGTGTATTGAAAGTTAACGGTGGTTTGAGTGCTCCTTTTAAAGTGTGTAGAGGTATTAGGCAGGGATGTTCGTTGTCAGGGATGTTGTATGCCATTGCTATAGAGCCACTACTAAATAGCATTAGAAGTCGCATTGAAGGGGTGTACCTTTCAGAGGATATTCCTCCTATTCGTCTCTCAGCCTATGCTGATGATGTAGTTGTGTTAGTGAAAAATCAAGCGGAGGTGGATAGTTTGAGTATAATGGTTGATCGTTTTAGGGGAATATCCTCGGCAAAGGTAAATTGGGAAAAGAGTTGTGCTTTACAGATTGGAAAATGGGATGGTGGGATCATGGCTTTGCCAGGGGGGCTAGAATGGTGTAAGGCAGGTTTTAAGTATCTTGGAGTGTACCTAGGAGATGAGGGGACTATGGAAAAAAATTGGAGTGGGGTGGTTGAAATGGTGGAAGGGAGGATGAGGAGATGGCGGTGGTTATTATCTCGTATGTCATATAGGGGGCGCACTATTATAGTTAATAATGTGATTGCTTCTGCATTGTGGCATCGGTTGTCAGTTTTAGAACCACCATCTGGCCTTCTGGCTAAGATACAGGCAATTATTGTGGATTTCTTTTGGGATAAATATCATTGGGTTCCACAAAGTGTTTTATATTTATCAAAAGAGGAGGGGGGACAAGGTCTTGTACATCTTGCTAGTAGAGCTGCTGCTTTCCGGTTTCAGTTTATTCAAAGGCTGCTTTATGGACCGGAAAAGGTGGTGTGGAGAGGGGTGGCAGGTCTTGTATTACAGAGGGTTGGAGGATTAGGATTAAAGAAGGCTTTTTTTCTGGTTGATAGTAGACAGATTTCTAGGGAGGGAGTACCTCCGTTTTACAGAGGTCTTCTCAGAGTGTGGAGCATAATGAAGGTGTCCAGACGAACTTCAGCGGAGTCAGTGCATTGGCTGTTGGAGGAACCTCTGGTGTTTGGGGCAAGACTGGATTGTACAACTGCAGCTGTTCCACATTTCTCTAAGATTTTGGTGAAGGGAAAGATAATCACCTTAAGACATTTAATGGAAATGGCTGGGCCCGCCTTAATGGATGGAAGACGGTTGGCTGAACATTTGGGGGTGAGGTCGGAAAGGATTGTCGAACAAATGCTGGGAAGCTGCAGGAAGGCTCTGTCAGAGGAAGAGTGGGGAATGCTTAATAGCCACGAGAAGAAGGTAAAAGATGAAGACGTCTCATTTCCAAGACTAGGGATTACACCAAATATCCCAGAGTCAGAGAGAAAGGGTTTATTGTTGGATTTGAGAGGGTTGGAGGAGGTGGGTTTGGATGAGGTGAATGGGAAGGACTTGTATAGGGGGTGTGTCAAGGTGATAAATAAAGATAAATTGAAAGATAGAAAAGACACTCCATGGAGGGTAAAATTGGGAATTGATGACAAGGTAAAGCCAGCATGGAGAGCACTGTACAAACCACCGTTACAAAAGGGTACTGGTGATATGCAATGGAGGGTTTTACATGGCATTATTGCAGTTAATGCTTTTGTATCTATCATTAACTCAGATGTTAGAGATGGATGTCCTTTTTGTAATATAAGAGAAACCATTTTTCATTGTTTTATGGAGTGTGAGAGGATAAAACCTCTATTGGAAATACTGGAATCGTTGTTTAGAGCTGTAGGTGAGATTTTCAATAACAATGTTTTTATTTTGGGGTTTCAATATAGTAAGCAACAGAAAAGAAAATGTCAACTGTTAAATTTTATTTTGGGACAAGCTAAGATGTCAATTTTTTTGAGTAGGAAACATAAGATAGACACGGGATATGAGAAGGATATAAGATGTGTTTTTAAAGGTTTAGTGAAAGCAAGAATAAAAGTGGATTTTGAGTTCTTCTCAGCTGTAAAAGATCTCCCTGTGTTTGAGGAGAAGTGGACATATGAAGGAGCGCTTTGTTTTGTAGAGGAGGGGAAATTATTTTTTGCTGAGGAAATAAGTTGAATGTATATGTTCTTTTGTATTTTTATTTATTTTGTGTAGGAATTACTTTTATTGTTTCATTTCTGAAAAGGCAGTGTGTCATTATTGATGTTAACAATTGAGTAGAAAATAAAGGTTTTATAAAAACTCAAAACTCTCTCTCTCTCTCTCTCTCTTCCTCTCTCCCTCTCTCTCTCTCTCTCTCTCCCTCTCTCTGTCTCTCTATCTGTCTCTCTCTCTCTCTCTCTCAATTCAATTCAATTCAATTCAATTTGCTTTATTGGCATGACGTAACAATGTACATATTGCCAAAGCTTATTTACAATATAAAAATGAGAATCAAAATGGTCAACGGGACAACAGTAACAACAATAACTAAGTGTCAAAATAACCATACATTCAACAATAACAATAAACATACAGTAGAGTACATGTGCAGGTTGATTGGTTTGTCAGACACTGTCCCTCAACTTATGGCAGGCAGCAATGTAGTGCGCTGCCAACCCACAGCTCTCTGCGTCCTCCCCCAACAGGACGGGTAGCCTATCCTCATCAGAGAGGTCTTTGAAACCTTGAATAAGAGTTTCAAATTTGGGGAAATGACACTCTCTAATTGTTTTATATTTTTGACATTTTGTCAGGAAATGCAGCTCCGTCTCAGGTTCTGCTGTTGTGCAGTGGTTGCACAGCCTTTCCTCTACAGGGAGCCAGGTTTTCCTGTGTCTACCCTTCTCAATGGCAAGGCTGTGCTCACTGAGCCTGTACTTTGTCAAGGTTTTTCTAAGGTTTTGATCAGTAACCATAGTCAAATAGTTAGCCACGGTGTACTGTCGATTTAGGGCCAGATAGCACTGCATTTTGCTCTGTGCTTGTGCTTGTGTTTCCCAATAAGCAATGTAGTTTTGTTTTGACTGTGTTGTAATTTGGTTTATTCTGATTGATTGGATGTTCTGGTCCTGAGGCTTCAGTGTGTTAGTAGAACAGGTTTGTGAACTCAGCCCCAGGACCAGCTGGATGAGGGGACTCTTTTCTTTGCTCAGCTCTTGGCATTGCAGGGCTTGGTAGTGATATGAGAGGGGGTCACTGTATTTTAGATGTTTCCAAAACTTAATTGCTCTTTTTTGAGTTTTTATTATTAGTGGATATTTGCCTAATTCTGCCCTGCATGCATTGTTTGTAGTTTTCCTCTGGACATGTAGGAGAATCTTACAGAACTCTGCATGCAGGGTTTCAATGGGATGTTTGTCCCATTTCATGAAATCTTGTTTTGCAAGTGGACCCCACACCTCGCTGCCATAAAGTGCAATTGGTTCAATGACATATTCAATTAGTTTTAGCCAAATTTTAATAGGTATTTCAATTTGAATTTGCTTTTTAATTGCGTAGAATGCCCTGCTTGCTTTCTCTCTCAGTTCATTCACTGCCTCATTAAGGTGTCCAGTTGAGCTTATTTTTAAACCTAAGTAATTGTAGTGTGTGCAGTACTCTATATATTTTGTACCAATTGAGAACTTTGGTCTAATTCCCTGAGATCTGGATCTTCTTTGGAAAATCATTATTTTAGTCTTTTTGGGGTTTACTGCCAAGGCCCAGGTCTGGCAGTACTGCTCTAGCAGATCCAGGCTCTGCTGTAGGCCATGTGCTGTGGGTGACAGCAGGCATAGGTCATCTGCGAAGAGTAGGCATTTAACCTCTGAATTATGGAGACTAACACCAGGGGCTGGGGATTTTTCTAGAATAGTGGCCAATTCGTTGATGTAAATATTGAAGAGTGCAGGGCTCAGATTACAACCCTGACGAAGGCCCCGCCCCTGGTTAAAGAATTCTGTTCTTTTCTTGCCAATTTTAATGCTGCACGTATTGCCAGTATACATTGATTTAATTATGTTATATGTTTTACCCCCTACACCACTTTCAATAACTTTGTAGAACAGTCCTGTATGCCAAATAGAATCAAATGCTTTTTGGAAGTCGATAAAGCAAGCGTATATTTTGGTATTATTTTGGTGGACATGTTTACCTATCAGGGTGTGTAGGGTGTAAATATGATCT
>NW_026601083.1:55000-65000 GCF_029448725.1 Salvelinus fontinalis
AGGGAGAGAGTTACAGAGGAAGAGAAGAGAGGGAGAGAGTTACAGAGGAAGAGAAGAGAGGGGGAGAGATACAGAGGGAGAGAAGAGAGGGAGAGAGTTACAGAGGAAGAGAAGAGAGGGAGAGAGTTACAGAGGGAGAGAGTTACAGAGGAAGAGAAGAGAGGGAGAGAGTTACAGAGGGAGAGAGTTACAGAGGAAGAGAAGAGAGGGAGAGAGTTACAGGGGCAGAGAAGAGAGGGAGAGAGTTACAAAGGAAGAGAAGAGAGGGAAAGAGTTACAGAGGAAGAGAAGAGAGGGAGAGAGTTACAGAGGAAGAGAAGAGAGGGAGAGAGTTACAGGGGAAGAGAAGAGAGGGAGAAAGTTACAGAGGAAGAGAATAGAGGGAGAGAGATACAGAGGAAGAGAAGAGAGGGAGAGAGTTACAGAGGAAGAGAAGAGAGCGGGAGAGATACAGAGGAAGAGAAGAGAGGGAGAGAGTTACAGAGGAAGAGAAGAGAGGGGGAGAGTTACAGAGGAAGATAAGAGAGGGGGAGAGATACAGAGGAAGAGAAGAGAGGGGGAGAGATACAGAGGAAGAGAAGAGAGGGAGAGAGTTACAGAGGAAGATAAGAGAGGGAGAGAGTTACAGGGGAAGAGAAGAGAGGGAGAGAGTTACAGAGGAAGAGAAGAGAGGGAGAGAGTTACCGAGGGAGAGAGATACAGAGGAAGAGAAGAGAGGGGGAGAGTTACAGAGGAAGAGAAGAGAGGGAGAGAGTTACAGAGGGAGAGAGTTACAGAGGAAGAGAAGAGAGGGAGAGAGTTACAGAGGAAGAGAAGAGAGGGAGAGAGTTACAGAGGAAGATAAGAGAGGGAGAGAATTACAGGGGAAGAGAAGAGAGGGAGAGAGTTAGAGAGGAAGATAAGAGAGGGAGAGAGTTACAGAGGAAGATAAGAGAGGGAGAGAGTTACAGAGGAAGAGAAGAGAGGGGGAGAGATACAGAGGGAGAGAGATACAGAGGAAGAGAAGAGAGGGGGAGAGTTACAGAGGAAGAGAAGAGAGGGAGAGAGTTACAGAGGGAGAGAGATACAGAGGAAGAGAAGAGAGGGGGAGAGGTACAGAGGAAGAGAAGAGAGGGAGAAAGTTAGAGAGGAAGAGAAGAGAGGGAGAGAGTTACAGAGGGAGAGAAGAGAGGGAGAGAGTTACAGAGGAAGAGAAGAGAGGGAGAGAGTTACAGAGGAAGAGAAGAGAGGGGGAGAGATACAGAGGAAGAGAAGAGAGGGAGAGAGTTACAGAGGAAGAGAAGAGAGGGAGAGAGATACAGAGGAAGAGAAGAGAGTGGGAGAGATACAGAGGAAGAGAAGAGAGGGGGAGAGATACAGAGGGAGAGAAGAGAGGGATAGAGTGAGAATGAAAGACGAGGTGAGGAGGATGGAGAATATGTGAGGGTAGTGGTGGAAGAGGGATGCAATGGGGGAAACAAGCCTCTGGGTGTGTGTGTGTGTGTGTGTGTGTGTGTGTGTGTGTGTGTGTGTGTGTGTGTGTGTGTGTGTGTGTGTGTGTGTGTGTGTGTGTGTGTGTGCGTGCGTGCGTGCGTGCGTGCGTGCGTGCGTGCGTGCGTGTGTGTGTGTGTCTCTGTGCCCTGGAGGAGGCCATCAGAGAGCTCAGTCTCAGAGCTCAGTGCGTTTATGTGGAAAGTGCTCCTGTCTCCTCACATCAATGTGCACAGCCTCCACCCTTTCACAGTGTATCTCTCCCCTTTAGTTATCACTCTCTCCTTTCCTCCTTCATGTAGGTTTCCCATCTCTTTCTTTCATATCTCATTTTCTTTTCTCTCAGTCTACATCTCACCATTGTCTCGCTCGCTCTCCCTCACCTCTTCCTCTCTAACTCTCTCCCTCACCCTTCCTCTGTAACACTCTCCCTCACCTCTTCCTCTGTAACACTCTCCCTCACCTCTTCCTCTGTAACTCTCTCCCTCACCTCTTCCTCTGTAACTCTCTCCCTCACCTCTTCCTCTGTAACTCTCTCCCTCTCTTATCGTCCTCTGTAACTCTCTCCCTCTCTTATCGTCCTCTGTAACTCTCTCCCTCTGTAACTCTCTCCCTCACCTCTTCCTCTGTAACACTCTCCCTCACCTCTTCCTCTGTAACTCTCTCCCTCACCTCTTCCTCTGTAACACTCTCCCTCACCTCTTCCTCTGTAATTCTCTCCCTCACATCTTCCTCTGAAGTCCCTCTTTCTTTATCCCTCTCTCATTCTACCTCCATCCTCCTCTTCATCCCTCTCTCATTCAACCTCCATCCTCCTCTTCATCTCTCTCTTGTCCTACCTCCATCCTCCTCTTCATCCCTCTCTCATTCTACCTCCATCCTCCTCTTTATCCCTCTCTCATTCTACCTCCATCCTCCTCTTCATCCCTCTCTTGTCCTACCTCCATCCTCCTCTTCATCCCTCTCTCATTCTACCTCCATCCTCCTCTTCATCCCTCTCTCATTCTACCTCCATCCTCTTCATCCCTCTCTCATTCTACCTCCATCCTCCTCTTCATCCCTCTCTCGTTCTACCTCCATCCTCCTCTTCATCCCTCTATCCTCTTGCTGTGTACATTTAGCGATGAGGCCCCTCCTGTCTTTTAAATCATCCCTCTCTCCGTCTCTCCTCAGAGATGAACCCTCCCACACCTTACAGTAAACAATCTTTCACCGGGGCTTGGCCAAAAGTCTGTTACACGCACATACACGGCACCGAGCCAACGCAGGACATTTTAGGGGACAGACATGTCTCTCTCTCTCACACACACGGTTCCTGTGTTACAACACATCAGGGTCAGCAGTCTAATATCACACAGGAAACAGGAAGTGCGGATAAGAACCTGCTGAGTTAAGGAGACACGTTCTGTCAGAGCAGCTTAGGGCCCACCTGCCTTGGTGTCTGTAATTATCTCTGGCCCTCTGTGTGGCCTTATCACATGGAAAATAAATGAACTAATCAAATTAAATGATAAAATATATATATACTGTATATGAGAAAGCTGTAAAACATGATTCTTATTACAAACCATCAACTCCGTGAATATTGCTGTTGAATATGAGGGTTTCAGCATGAAACATCCCTTATACCTTCTGACACACTTCTATTTATTTGACTATGTCAATATCTATTTGTTGTCCATTTATTGCTGTCAAACTGGTGGCAGTTGTGAAAAAAGTAGTTGGAATAGATAGTGAATAGATAGTGAATAGATAGTGAATAGATATTGAATAGATAGTGAATAGATAGTGAATAGATATTGAATAGATAGTGAATAGATACTGAATAGATAGTGAATAGATAGTGAATAGATACTGAATGGATAGTGAATAGATACTGCTTCACTAGGTTCAGTTAAACTTAGCAGAGGCATGAACGTCAGAACATACACTGGCAGGAACTCCCTCTTACTTTAAAACCCACAGAACTGAAACACATCCAGAGTGTGAAAGGAACTTCTGCTGAAATCATTTTCATGACTAGAAAGCTGCTATGAGGAAGTACACACCACATCCCACGAGGCTTTGATAACAATCCTATCCTGCTGTTGGGAGTGACACAATGCCAGGAAAGCCATCCACGCATAACTTCACAGTACGTCAGATAACCTAAACAGTATTCAAATACCACACAACAGGATAAACAATGGATGAACCAGACAACGTGTATCAGGTAACCGTTGCAAATGTAAAGAAAGAGACAGAAGGAGAACAGAGAGAGTAGAGAGAGGAGGAGGAGAGAGTAGAGAGAGGAGGAGAAAGGTAGAGAGATGAGGAGAAAGGTAGAGAGAGGAGGAGGAGAAAGGTAGAAAGAGGAGGAGAAAGGTAGAGAGAGGAGGAGGAGAAAGGTAGAGAGAGGAGGAGAAAGGTAGAGAGAGGAGGAGAAAGGTAGAGAGAGGAGGAGAAAGGTAGAGAGAGGAGGAGAATGGTAGAGAGGAGGAGAAAGGTAGTGAGAGGAGGAGAAAGGTAGAGAGTAGGCGAAAGGTAGAGAGAGGAGGAGAAAGGTAGAGAGAGGAGGAGAAAGGTAGAGAGAGGAGGAGAAAGGTAGAGAGAGGAGGAGAAAGGTAGAGAGAGGAGGAGAAAGGTAGAGAGAGGAGGAGAAAGGTAGAGAGAGGAGGAGAAAGGTAGAGAGAGGAGGAGAAAGGTAGAGAGAGGAGGAGAAAGGTAGAGAGAGGAGGAGAAAGGTAGAGAGAGGAGGAGAAAGGTAGAGAGAGGAGGAGAAAGGTAGAGAGAGGAGGAGAAAGGTAGAGAGAGGATGAGAAAGGTAGAGAGAGGAGGAGAAAGGTAGAGAGAGGAGGAGAAAGGTAGAGAGAGGAGAAAAGTAGGTCGGGGTAGAAGAAATACTGTAAGAGAGCAAATAAAAGACAATGGAAGAATTTCTGCAGCACAAAAAACCTAGGAGTCAGAGGTAATTCATTCTAACAAACACACAATAGAACGTTTTGTTGGGGACAGAGGGCAGGAGCAGGGGTTGGAGGTCAGGGGTCAGAGGTTAGAAGTCAAGGTACTTACTGGAAGGTGGGCGGTCTCCTCTCTCTGGCTCCAGGGTGGGGGGTAGAGAAGGGGTGTGGCCAACCCCAGGTTCCGTTGATTGTGATTCGCTCACTGCTGATGTCTGTACGACAGAATCCGCCTCCTTGCTGACTCTGGCCACGACCTCAATCACACTGGATGTCTGGAAGAGACAAAGATGATGATGTCCAAATATAGAAGAGGAAGAGGTTTCCACAGCACATGGCATATCTACGTCACAGTCACAAAACATTACAGACAGTTTTAACTAAGTTTGTCCCACTTTCAGACAGCTCAGTAACAAAGCCATCGACTTCAAAGCCATCCTGCTACAGTGCTTGGCTAGTGTCATTAACTACTCTAGTGCCCTGTCGAGAGAGACAGAGAGAGCGAGAGAGAGAGCGAGAGAGAGAGAGAGAGCGAGAGCGAGAGAGAGAGAGCGAGAGAGAGAGCGAGAGAGAGAGCGAGAGAGAGAGAGAGTGAGAGAGAGAGCGAGAGCGAGAGAGAGAGCGAGAGAGAGAGAGAGCGAGAGAGAGCGCGAGAGAGAGAGCGAGAGCGAGAGAGAGAGAGAGTGAGAGAGAGAGAGCGAGATAGAGAGAGAGAGAGAGAGAGCGAGAGAGAGAGCGAGAGCGAGAGAGAGAGAGAGAGCGAGAGAGAGAGAGAGAGAGAGAGCGAGAGAGAGAGAGAGAGAGAGAGAGAGAGAGAGAGAGAGAGAGAGAGAGAGAGAGAGAGAGAGAGAGAGAGAGAGAGAGAGAGAGAGAAAGTGTGTGTGTGTGTGTGTGTGTGTAATATAGTACCATTAACAACTCAGGTGCCTTGTCTTCCGGGGGACCGTTTTTAGCAGCTGTCACAGCTTTGATATAAACGGCTATAAAAAGCCAACTAGGGGCTATCCAGCAAAGACACGTCCCTTACTGAAGTGACAGAGCCTTGACAGAGACAAAGACAGAAGGAGAGAGAGAGGGACAGAGAGACAGCTCAGGTCTCTTTAGATACGCTTCACACTGCTCCTCTCTTCTTCTGAGACGGAGCGAGGGATGAGCATTCAAGCAGGAGCGGAAGGGCTGACCATGAAAGAAGAGGGAAGAACAGAGGGAAGCTGTCAGAGGAGGAGGAGAAGAGGAGGAGGAGAGGAAAGGTGGGTAGAGGACTTAAAAGAGGCTGTGATGGCTCCTTCCATTGACAAGTGGAAGAGAGAGGCGGGGACGGCGACGCACGTCTCCAGACAACAACACAGTGCTGGTCACAGGGCCTTATGAAATAAACATAGCTCTCAGCAGGAGACAGAGAGACATACAGGGAGATGGAGAGATAGATAGGGAGATGGAGCAGAGAGACAGGGAGACAAACAGAGAGACCGGGAGACAGACAGAGAGATAGATAGGGAGATGGAGAGATAGATAGGGAGAGGGAGCTGAGAGACAGGGAGACAGACAGAGAGACAGAGAGACAGAGAGATAGATAGGGAGATGGAGCAGAGAGACAGGGAGACAGACAGAGACAGACAGGGAGACAGACAGAGCGCTAGATAGGGAGATGGAGCTGAGAGACAGGGAGACAGACAGAGAGACAGGGAGACAGAGAGAGAGATAGATAGGGAGATGGAGCAGAGAGACAGGGAGACAGACGGAGAGACAGACAGACAGGGAGACAGACAGAGAGACAGGGAGACAGAGAGAGAGATACACAGGGAGATGGAGCATAGAGACAGGGAGACATACATAGAGACAGGGAGACAGACAGAGAGATAGATAGGGAGATGGAGAGATAGATAGGGAGAGGGAGCTGAGAGACAGGGAGACAGACAGATAGACAGGGAGACATAGAGATAGATAGGGAGATGGAGCAGAGAGACAGGGAGACAGACAGAGACAGACAGGGAGACAGACAGAGCGCTAGATAGGGAGATGGAGCTGAGAGACAGGGAGACAGACAGAGAGACAGGGAGACAGAGAGAGAGATAGATAGGGAGATGGAGCAGAGAGACAGGGAGACAGACGGAGAGACAGACAGACAGGGAGACAGACAGAGAGACAGGGAGACAGAGAGAGAGATACACAGGGAGATGGAGCATAGAGACAGGGAGACATACATAGAGACAGGGAGACAGACAGAGAGATAGATAGGGAGATGGAGAGATAGATAGGGAGAGGGAGCTGAGAGACAGGGAGACAGACAGAGAGACAGGGAGACAGAGAGATAGATAGGGAGATGGAGCAGAGAGACAGGGAGACAGACAGAGACAGACAGGGAGACAGACAGAGCGCTAGATAGGGAGATGGAGCAGAGAGACAGGGAGACAAACAGAGAGACAGGGAGACAGACAGAGAGATAGATAGGGAGATGGAGAGATAGATAGGGAGAGGGAGCTGAGAGACAGGGAGACAGACAGAGAGACAGGGAGACAGAGAGAGAGATAGATAGGGAGATGGAGCAGAGAGACAGGGAGACAGACAGAGACAGACAGGGAGACAGACAGAGCGCTAGATAGGGAGATGGAGCTGAGAGACAGGGAGACAGACAGAGAGACAGGGAGACAGAGAGAGAGATAGATAGGGAGATGGAGCAGAGAGACAGGGAGACAGACGGAGAGACAGACAGACAGGGAGACAGACAGAGAGACAGGGAGAAAGAGAGAGATACACAGGGAGATGGAGCAGAGAGACAGGGAGACATACATAGAGACAGACAGGGAGACAGACAGAGAGACAGGGAGACAGACAGAGAGCTAGATAGGGAGATGGAGCAGAGAGACAGGGAGACAGACAGGGAGACAGACAGGGAGACAGACAGATAGACAGGGAGACAGACAGAGAGATAGATAGGGAGATGGAGCTGAGAAACAGGGAGACAGGCAGAGAGACAGGGAGACACAGAGAGAGATAGACAAGGAGTTGGAGCAGAGAGACAGGGAGATGGAGCTGAGAGACAGGGAGACAGACAGAGAGATAGATATGGAGATGAAGCGGAGAGACAGGGATACAGACAGAGAGACAGGGAGACAGACAGAGAGACAGGGAGACAGACAGAGAGGTAGATAGGGAGATGGAGCAGAGAGACAGGGAGACAGACAGAGAGACAGGGAGACAGACAGAGAGATAGATAGGGAGATGGAGCAGAGATACAGGGAGACAGATAGGGAGACAGGGAGACAGAGAGAGATAGACAGGGAGATGGAGCAGAGAGACAGGGAGACATACAGAGAGACAGGGAGACAGGGAGACAGACAGAGAGACAGGGAGACAGACAGAGAAACAGGGAGCCAGACAGAGAGGTAGATAGGGAGACGGAGCAGAGAGACAGGGAGACAGATAGGGAGACAGGGAGACAGACAGAGAGATAGATAGGGAGATGGAGCAGAGAGACAGGGAGACAGATAGGGAGACAGGGAGACAGACAGAGAGATAGATAGGGAGATGGAGCTGAGAGACAGGGAGACAGGCAGAGAGACAGGGAGACAGAGAGAGAGAGATACACAGGGAGATGGAGCAGAGAGACACGGAGACAGACAGAGAGACAGGGAGACAGACAGAGAGATAGATATGGAGATGAAGTAGAGAGACAGGGAGACAGACAGAGATACAGGGAGACAGACAGAGAGACAGGGAGACAGACAGAGAGACAGGGAGACAGACAGAGAGATAGATAGGGAGATGGAGCAGAGAGACAGGGAGATAGATAGGGAGATGTAGCAGAGAGACAGGGAGACATACAGAGAGACAGGGAGACAGGGAGACAGAGAGAGAGATAGACAGGGAGATGGAGCAGAGAGACAGGGAGACAGAGAGACAGAGAGAGAGATAGACAGGGAGATGGAGCAGAGAGACAGGGAGACATACAGAGAGACAGGGAGACAGGGAGACAGACAGAGAGATATACAGGGAGATGGAGCAGAGAGACAGGGAGACAGACAGAGAGACAGGGAGACAGACAGCGAGACAGGGAGCCAGACAGAGAGGTAGATAGGGAGATGGAGCAGAGAGACAGGGAGGCAGACAGAGAGACAGAGAGAGATATACAGGGAGATGGAGCAGAGAGACAGGGAGACAGACAGAGAGACAGGGAGACAGACAGAGAGATAGATAGGGAGATGGAGCAGAGAGACAGGGAGACAGATAGGGAGACAGGGAGACAGACAGAGAGAGAGACAGGGCGATGGAGCAGAGAGACAGGGAGACAGATAGGGAGACAGACAGAGAGATAGACAGGGAGATGGAGCAGAGAGACAGGGAGACAGACAGAGAGACAGGGAGACAGACAGAGAGATAGATAGGGAGATGGAGCAGAGAGACAGGGAGACAGACAGAGAGACAGGGAGACAGACAGAGAGAGAGACAGGGCGATGGAGCAGAGACAGGGAGACAGATAGGGAGGCAGACAGAGAGATAGACAGGGAGATGGAGCAGAGAGACAGGGAGACAGACAGAGAGACAGGGAGACAGACAGAGATACAGGGAGACAGACAGAGAGACAGGGAGACAGGGAGACAGACAGAGAGGTAGATAGGGAGATGGAGCAGAGAGACAGAGAGACAGACAGAGAGATAGATAGGGAGATGGAGCAGAGAGACAGGGAGAAAGATAGGGAGACAGGGAGACAGAGATAGACAGGGTGATGGAGCAGAGAGACAGGGAGACATACAGAGAGACAGGGAGACATACAGAGAGACAGGGAGACAGACAGAGAGATAGATAGGGAGATGGAGCAGAGAGACAGGGAGACAGATAGGGAGACAGGGAGACAGACAGAGAGATAGATAGGGAGATGGAGCATAGAGACAGGGAGACAGGCAGAGAGACAGGGAGACAGAGAGAGAGAGATACACAGGGAGATGGAGCAGAGAGACAGGGAGACAGACAGAGAGACAGGGAGACAGACAGAGAGATAGATATGGAGATGAAGTAGAGAGACAGGGAGACAGACAGAGATACAGGGAGACAGACAGAGAGACAGGGAGACAGACAGAGAGACAGGGAGACAGACAGAGAGATAGATAGGGAGATGGAGCAGAGAGACAGGGAGACAGATAGGGAGATGTAGCAGAGAGACAGGGAGACATACAGAGAGACAGGGAGACAGGGAGACAGAGAGAGAGATAGACAGGGAGATGGAGCAGAGAGACAGGGAGACAGAGAGACAGAGAGAGAGATAGACAGGGAGATGGAGCAGAGAGACAGGGAGACAGACAGAGAGACAGGGAGACAGACAGCGAGACAGGGAGCCAGACAGAGAGGTAGATAGGGAGATGGAGCAGAGAGACAGGGAGGCAGACAGAGAGACAGACAGAGAGATATACAGGGAGATGGAGCAGAGAGACAGGGAGACAGACAGAGAGACAGGGAGACAGACAGAGAGATAGATAGGGAGATGGAGCAGAGAGACAGGGAGACAGATAGGGAGACAGGGAGACAGACAGAGAGAGAGACAGGGCGATGGAGCAGAGAGACAGGGAGACAGAAAGGGAGACAGACAGAGAGAT
>NW_026601083.1:70000-79638 GCF_029448725.1 Salvelinus fontinalis
GCAAGCCCTTCCAGTATGTCTGTGTTGCTGTTCTGTATGATCATGTAGTTAGTGAGTTACTGTTAAATTCTCTACACTACTGGGACTGACGGGAAGCAGGGAGGTCAATTACACTACTGGGACTGACGGGAAGCAGGGAGGTCAATTATACTACTGGGACTGACGGGAAGCAGGGAGGACAATTACACTACTGGGACTGACGGGAAGCAGGGAGGTCAATTACACTACTGGGACTGACGGGAAGCAGGGAGATCAATTACACTACTGGGACTGACGGGAAGCAGGGAGGACAATTACACTACTGGGACTGACGGGAAGCAGGGAGGTCAATTACACTACTGGGACCGACGGGAAGCAGGGAGGACAATTACACTACTGGGACTGACGGGAAGCAGGGAGGTCAATTACACTACTGGGACTGACGGGAAGCAGGGAGGACAATTACACTACTGGGACTGACGGGAAGCAGGGAGATCAATTACACTACTGGGACTGATGGGAAGCAGGGAGGTCAATTACACTACTGGGACTGACGGGAAGCAGGGAGGACAATTACACTACTGGGACTGACGGGAAGCAGGGAGATCAATTACACTACTGGGACTGATGGGAAGCAGGGAGGTCAATTACACTACTGGGACTGACGGGAATCAGGGAGGTCAATTACACTACTGGGACTGACGGGAAGCAGCGAGATCAATTACACTACTGGGACTGACGGGAAGCAGGGAGGACAATTACACTACTGGGACTGACGGGAAGCAGGGAGGTCAATTACACTACTGGGACTGACGGGAAGCAGGGAGATCAATTACACTACTGGGACTGACGGGAAGCAGGGAGGAGAATTACACTACTGGGACCGACGGGAAGCAGGGAGGACAATTACACTACTGGGACTGACGGGAAGCAGGGAGGTCAATTACACTACTGGGACTGACGGGAAGCAGGGAGGACAATTACACTACTGGGACTGACGGGAAGCAGGGAGGTCAATTACACTACTGGGACTGACGGGAAGCAGGGAGGACAATTACACTACTGGGACTGACGGGAAGCAGGGAGGTCAATTACACTACTGGGACTGATGGGAAGCAGGGAGGTCAACTACACTACTGGGACTGACGGGAAGAAGGGAGGTCAATTACACTACTGGGACTGACGGGAAGCAGGGAGATCAATTACACTACTGGGATTGACGGGAAGCAGGGAGGACAATTACACTACTGGGACTGACGGGAAGCAGGGAGGTCAATTACACTACTGGGACTGACGGGAAGCAGGGAGATCAATTACACTACTGGGACTGACGGGAAGCAGGGAGGACAATTACACTACTGGGACCGACGGGAAGCAGGGAGGACAATTACACTACTGGGACTGACAGGAAGCAGGGAGGTCAATTACACTACTGGGACTGACGGGAAGCAGGGAGGACAATTACACTACTGGGATTGACGGGAAGCAGGGAGGTCAATTACACTACTGGGACTGATGGGAAGCAGGGAGGTCAATTACACTACTGGGACTGACGGGAAGCAGGGAGGTCAATTACACTACTGGGACTGACGGGAAGCAGGGAGATCAATTACACTACTGGGACTGATGGGAAGCAGGGAGATCAATTACACTACTGGGACTGACGGGAAGCAGGGAGGTCAATTACACTACTGGGACTGACGGGAAGCAGGGAGATCAATTATACTACTGGGACTGACGGGAAGCAGGCTGATCAATTACACTACTGGGACTGACGGGAAGCAGGGAGATCAATTACACTACTGGGACTGACGGGAAGCAGGGATATCAATTACACTACTGGGACTGACGGGAAGCAGGGAGGTCAATTATACTACTGGGACTGACGGGAAGCAGGGAGGACAATTATACTACTGGGACTGACGGGAAGCAGGGAGATCAATTACACTACTGGGACTGACGGGAAGCAGGGAGATCAATTATACTACTGGGATTGACGGGAAGCAGGGAGGACAATTACACTACTGGGACTGACGGGAAGCAGGGAGGTCAATTATACTACTGGGACTGACGGGAAGCAGGGAGGACAATTATACTACTGGGACTGACGGGAAGCAGAGAGGTCAATTATACTACTGGGACTGACGGGAAGCAGGGAGGACAATTACACTACTGAGACTGACGGGAAGCAGGGAGGTCAATTATACTACTGGGACTGACGGGAAGCAGGGAGGTCAATTATACTACTGGGACTGACGGGAAGCAGGGAGGTCAATTACACTACTTGGACTGACGGGAAGCAGGGAGGTCAATTACACTACTGGGACTGACGGGAAGCAGGGAGATCAATTACTCTACTGGGACTGACGGGAAGCAGGGATGTCAATTACACTACTGGGACTGACGGGAAGCAGGGAGGTCAATTACACTACTGGGACTGACGGGAAGCAGGGAGATCAATTACACTACTGGGACTGATGGGAAGCAGGGAGATCAATTACACTACTGGGACTGACGGGAAGCAGGGAGGTCAATTACACTACTGGGACTGACGGGAAGCAGGGAGATCAATTATACTACTGGGACTGACGGGAAGCAGGCTGATCAATTACACTACTGGGACTGACGGGAAGCAGGGAGATCAATTACACTACTGGGACTGACGGGAAGCAGGGATATCAATTACACTACTGGGACTGACGGGAAGCAGGGAGGTCAATTATACTACTGGGACTGACGGGAAGCAGGGAGATCAATTGCACTACTGGGACTGACGGGAAGCAGGGTGGTCAATTATACTACTGGGACTGACGGGAAGCAGGGAGGTCAATTATACTACTGGGACTGACGGGAAGCAGGGAGGTCAATTATACTACTGGGACTGACGGGAAGCAGCGAGGACAATTACACTACTGGGACTGACGGGAAGCAGGGAGGTCAATTATACTACTGGGACTGACGGGAAGCAGGGAGGACAATTATACTACTGGGACTGACGGGAAGCAGGGAGATCAATTACACTACTGGGACTGACGGGAAGCAGGGAGATCAATTATACTACTGGGATTGACGGGAAGCAGGGAGGACAATTACACTACTGGGACTGACGGGAAGCAGGGAGGTCAATTATACTACTGGGACTGACGGGAAGCAGGGAGGACAATTATACTACTGGGACTGACGGGAAGCAGAGAGGTCAATTATACTACTGGGACTGACGGGAAGCAGGGAGGACAATTACACTACTGAGACTGACGGGAAGCAGGGAGGTCAATTATACTACTGGGACTGACGGGAAGCAGGGAGGTCAATTATACTACTGGGACTGACGGGAAGCAGGGAGGTCAATTACACTACTTGGACTGACGGGAAGCAGGGAGGTCAATTACACTACTGGGACTGACGGGAAGCAGGGAGATCAATTACTCTACTGGGACTGACGGGAAGCAGGGATGTCAATTATACTACTGGGACTGACGGGAAGAAGGGAGGACAATTACACTACTGGGACTGACGGGAAGCAGGGAGATCACTTATACTACTAGGACTGACGGGAAGCAGGGAGGACAATTACACTACTGGGACTGACGGGAAGCAGGGAGGTCAATTACACTACTGGGACTGACGGGAAGCAGGGAGGACAATTACACTACTGGGACTGACAGGAAGCAGGGAGGTCAATTACACTACTGGGACTGACGGTAAGCAGGGAGGTCAATTACACTACTGGGACTGACGGGAAGCAGGGAGATCAATTACAATACTGGGACTGACAGGAAGCAGGGAGGTCAATTACACTACTGGGACTGATGGGAAGCAGGGAGATCAATTACACTACTGAGACTGACGGGAAACAGGGAGGACAATTACACTACTGGGACTGACGGGAAGCAGGGAGATCAATTACACTACTGGGACTGACGGGAAGCAGGGAGGCCAATTACACTACTGGGACTGACGGGAAGCAGGGAGGTCAATTACACTACTGGGACTGACGGGAAGCAGGGAGGAAAATTACACTACTGGGACTGACGGGAAGCAGGGAGGTCAATTACACTACTGGGACTGACGGGAAGCAGGGAGGTCAATTACACTACTGGGACTGACGGGAGGTAGGGAGGACAATTACACTACTGGGACTGACGGGGAGTAAGGAGGTCAATTACACTACTGGGACTGACGGGAAGCAGGGAGGTCAATTACACTACTGGGACTGATGGGAAGCAGGGAGATCAATTACACTACTGGGACTGACGGGAAACAGGGAGGACAATTACACTACTGGGACCGACGGGAAGCAGGGAGGACAATTACACTACTGGGACTGACAGGAAGCAGGGAGGTCAATTACACTACTGGGACTGACGGGAAGCAGGGAGGACAATTACACTACTGGGACTGACGGGAAGCAGGGAGGTCAATTACACTACTGGGACTGATGGGAAGCAGGGAGGTCAATTACACTACTGGGACTGACGGGAAGCAGGGAGGTCAATTACACTACTGGGACTGACGGGAAGCAGGGAGATCAATTACACTACTGGGACTGATGGGAAGCAGGGAGATCAATTACACTACTGGGACTGACGGGAAGCAGGGAGGTCAATTACACTACTGGGACTGACGGGAAGCAGGGAGATCAATTATACTACTGGGACTGACGGGAAGCAGGGAGATCAATTACACTACTGGGACTGACGGGAAGCAGGGAGATCAATTACACTACTGGGACTGACGGGAAGCAGGGATATCAATTACACTACTGGGACTGACGGGAAGCAGGGAGATCAATTATACTACTGGGACTGACGGGAAGCAGGGAGATCAATTGCACTACTGGGACTGACGGGAAGCAGGGTGGTCAATTATACTACTGGGACTGACGGGAAGCAGGGAGGACAATTATACTACTGGGACTGACGGGAAGCAGGGAGATCAATTACACTACTGGGACTGACGGGAAGCAGGGAGGACAATTACACTACTGGGACTGACGGGAAGCAGGAAGGTCAATTACACTACTGGGACTGACGGGAAGCAGGGAGGACAATTACACTACTGAGACTGACGGGAAGCAGGGAGGTCAATTATACTACTGGGACTGACGGGAAGCAGGGAGGTCAATTATACTACTGGGACTGACGGGAAGCAGGGAGGTCAATTACACTACTTGGACTGACGGGAAGCAGGGAGGTCAATTACACTACTGGGACTGACGGGAAGCAGGGAGATCAATTACTCTACTGGGACTGACGGGAAGCAGGGATGTCAATTATACTACTGGGACTGACGGGAAGAAGGGAGGACAATTACACTACTGGGACTGACGGGAAGCAGGGAGATCACTTATACTACTAGGACTGACGGGAAGCAGGGAGGACAATTACACTACTGGGACTGACGGGAAGCAGGGAGGTCAATTACACTACTGGGACTGACGGGAAGCAGGGAGGACAATTACACTACTGGGACTGACGGGAAGCAGGGAAATCAATTACACTACTGGGACTGACGGGAAGCAGGGAGGTCAATTACACTACTGGGACTGACGGGGAGTAAGGAGGTCAATTACACTACTGGGACTGACGGGAAGCAGGGAGATCAATTACACTACTGGGACTGACGGGAAGCAGGGAGGTCAATTACTCTACTGGGACTGACGGGAAGCAGGAAGGTCAATTACACTACTGGGACTGACGGGAAGCAGGGAGGTCAATTACACTACTGGGACTGACGGGAAGCAGGGAGATCAATTACACTACTGGGACTGACGGGAAGCAGGGAGATCAATTACACTACTGGGACTGACGGGATGTAGGGAGGACAATTACACTACTGGGACTGACGGGGAGTAAGGAGGACAATTACACTACTAGGACTGACGGGAAGCAGGGAGATCAATTACACTACTGGGACTGACGGGAAGCAAGGAGGACAATTACACTACTGGGACTGACGGGAAGCAGGGAGATCAATTACACTACTGGGACTGACGGGAAGCAAGGAGGACAATTACACTACTGGGACTGACGGGAAGCAGGGAGGTCAATTACACTACTGGGACTGACGGGAAGCATGGAGGTCAATTACACTACTGGGACTGACGGGAAGCAAGGAGGACAATTACACTACTGGGACTGACGGGAAGCAGGGAGATCAATTACACTACTGGGACTGATGGGAAGCAGGGAGGTCAATTACACTACTGTGACTGACGGGAAGCAGGGAAATCAATTACACTACTGGGACTGACGGGAAGCAGGGAGGACAATTACACTACTGGGACCGACGGGAAGCAGGGAGGACAATTGCACTACTGGGACTAACGGGAAGCAGGGAGGTAAATTACACTACTGGGACTGACGGGAAGCAGGGAGGTAAATTATACTACTGGGACCGACGGGAAGCAGGGAGCACAATTACACTACTGGGACTGACGGGAAGCAGGGAGGACAATTACACTACTGGGACTGACGGGAAGCAGGGAGGACAATTACACTACTGGGACTGACGGGAAGCAGGGAGGTCAATTACACTACTGGGACTGACGGGAAGCAGGGAGATCAATTACACTACTGGGACTGACGGGAAGCAGGGAGATCAATTACACTACTGGGACTGACGGGAAGCAGGGATATCAATTACACTACTGGGACTGACGGGAAGCAAGGAGGTCAATTACACTACTGGGACTGACGGGAAGCAGGGAGGTCAATTACACTACTGGGACTGACGGGAAGCAGGGAGGACAATTACACTACTGGGACTGACAGGAAGCAAGGAGGACAATTACACTACTGGGACTGACGGGAAGCAGGGAGATCAATTACACTACTGGGACTGACGGGAAGCATGGAGGAAAATTACACTACTGGGACTGACGGGAAGCAGGGACATCAATTACACTACTGGGACTGACGGGAAGCAAGGAGATCAATTACACTACTGGGACTGACGGGAAGCAGGGAGGTCAATTAGACTACTGGGACTGACGGGAAGCAGGGACATCAATTACACTACTGGGACTGACGGGAAGCAAGGAGGACAATTACACTACTGGGACTGACAGGAAGCAAGGAGGACAATTACACTACTGGGACTGACGGGAAGCAAGGAGGACAATTACACTACTGGGACTGACGGGAAGCAAGGAGGACAATTACACTACTGGGACTGACGGGAATCAAGGAGGACAATTACACTACTGGGACTGACGGGAAGCAAGGAGGACAATTACACTACTGGGACTGACGGGAAGCAAGGAGGACAATTACACTACTGTGACTGATGGGAGGCAAGGAGGACAATTACACTACTGGGACTGACGGGAAGCAAGGAGGACAATTACACTACTGGGACTGATGGGAAGCAGGGAGATCAATTACACTACTGGGACTGACGGGAAGCAGGGAGATCAAATAACCTACTGGGACTGACGGGAAGCAGGGACATCAATTACACTACTGGGACTGATGGGAAGCAGGGAGATCAGACAAGATGCTGATGGGAACACCTTATTTTACAGTTCTGTTCCCGCCGCCATTCTATACCTGGTACGACTACTTTAAAATACTCACTTACACATCGTTCTAACTAAATACCAGGTACTGTAAATAGCACATTTAAAAAAAGTGTTACCTAACTAAAGTGTCTACAGTGATATACAACTGTGCTTCCCCGCTCTAAAACGAGGGCATTGAGGCTGAGAGTGATGCAGTATATTCTCCTGTTGTTATGTCTGCTAAGTGAGGCTTGTTTTGGAGTTAGAAGTCATTTCCTCTAATTGGAGCAGGAGATGAAGCTAATTAGTGCCAAGGCCGGACACAGAGTAGGCCAGACAGCCAATCACAGCAACAGGAGCGTGGCCTCATAGGATCACAAGACATTAGCAGCCGAGTGCTGATTCTAACACTGATATGATAAACACAGTCCACAGGGTCTTTGCGTGGCAGGAGAGGAGGAGGGAGACAGTGTGTGTGTGTGTGTGTGTGTGTGTGTGTGTGTGCATGTACGTGTGTTTATAGGTCTGAGACACTGTCACCACCGCTTCAAGAAGCTGACAGGCGAGAAATCTGTTCAGACGGCTTAATGAATTGAGGGTCTGTGACAGAGCCCCCCTCACACAACCCCACGGTCTCATTATCACTTTCTGTGGGTAACACACACACTGCCCTGACCCTCCACCTATGACCCTTTAGAGACAGGCGCTTTCATCACAGAGACACACGTCAATACGCCGAGCGATATCTGAGATGTAACACCTTATAGATCCAATAAGACCTGCACAGAGGGAGAGGCTCAGACAGAGCAGGAAGGGGGGGAGGGGGGGTGTTTGTATGCTTGCGCGTGTGTTTGGCTGTGTACGTGATCATCTATAAACGCTGCCAGACAGGATAAACACTTGAACAAGTCAATATCTCAGTGAGTGGGGGTGCAGAGAGATCAATAGGGACAAATGATGACGCACATGACACGTACACACTATAAATTATCTGGTGACTATCGATTATGATAGGAAACATTTCCCT
This sequence comes from Salvelinus fontinalis, assembly GCF_029448725.1. Lineage (NCBI taxonomy): Eukaryota > Metazoa > Chordata > Actinopteri > Salmoniformes > Salmonidae > Salvelinus > Salvelinus fontinalis. Next base: position 78,508 of record NW_026601083.1, read on the forward strand.
TTTTTAAATATACCTTAACCTGTAAAAAGTGGAATATCATCTATTGTACAGATGGTACAGATTAAGAGTGGCAATGACAGCATCATACAGCCTTTATATACATGACATAAACACTATGCAATGAATACCTGAGCACCCATATTTATGCTTACTTATTTTAACTTGTGTGCTTTAACCATTTGTACATTGTTACAACACTGTATATATTTAATATGACACTTGTAATGTCTTTATTGTTTTGAAACTTCTGTATGTGTAATGTTTACTGTTAATTAGTTTTGTTTGTTTCACTTTTGTGTATTGTCTACCTCACTTGCTTTGGCAATGTTAACACATGTTTCCCATGCCAATAAAGCCCCTTGAATTGAATTGAATTGAATTGAATATGTTACAAAAGTGTAATGAAACCAACACGTGAGAGAGACACAATAGGGCGTGTTACCAGTGTGTTATTATTGCTCAGCTAGCTGAGGATAAACCTCGTCTGTGTCTCCATATTGAAGAAGAGCAGATGAAGCTCTATTTGCCCACAGGCCATGAGTGCTCCATCACATCTCCTCAGAGACCAGATCTATCTGGTGGATCTCTGAAGCTCGACTGACATTCTCTCTAATGATACTGACATTTCCAAGGGCTTTGAGGAGCTCAGCCTTGAGTGGTGGAGAGTTATTGTCTTTCCGATTCACCGTGAAACACTGGGGGAAATGCAGCTCCAACAGTCGGGCCCTGTTTTAGAGCACTTGAAGTGAACCAACCCATCCTTTCTAACTCTAAGAGTGATAACAAAACGTTTGTGTCCTTGGAGAATTTAGACTTTGGGGTTTTCTTAAGTTGTCTCACTGCCTTTGTGTTTTGTTTGTAGAAAATACTGCTGGTGTTGTCGCTAGTTGTGTTTTTTTCTCTGGGAGTCGTGAAGTCGTGAAGTTTAGGCAGAAAACTCAGAGAGAGAGGGAGATAGATCTGTTTCTCCTGCAGGCTGGCTGGTCGAGCGGACTGACAGAGGCTGACGTCTCACTCCCACTGAGACAGAGTTGGTACAAGGAACTACTCTCCGCTCCTCTATCTTCCGTCTGATTCTCTCTCCAACATTCCTTCTCTGCACTCTCTCTCTCCATCGCCCTCTCCCCATTA
>NW_026601084.1:0-79355 GCF_029448725.1 Salvelinus fontinalis
TGTTCTGTTGGAGAGAGAGGGAGAGAGAGAAAACATGTGACATAATTAAATCACTGGCAATGCATTCAGCATCAAAATTGGCAAGAAAATAACAGAATTCTTTAACCAGGGGCGGGGCTTTCGCCAGGGTTGCAATCTGAGCCCTGTACTCTTCAATATTTACATCAACGAATTGGCCACTATTCTAGAAAAATCCTCAGCCCCTGGTGTTGGTCTCCACAATTCATAAGTTAAATGCCTACTCTTCGTAGATGACCTATGCCTGCTGTCACCCACAGCATATGGCCTACAGCAGAGCCTGGTCCTGCTAGAGCAGTACTGCCAGACCTGGGCCCTGGCAGTAAACCACAAAAATACTAAAATAATGATTTTTCCAGAGAAGATCCAGATCTCAGGGAATTAGACCAAAGTACTCAACTGGTACAAAACACAGAGTACCGCACACACTACAATTACCTAGGGTTAAAAACAAGCTCACCTGGACACTACCTGGGGTTAAAAACAAGCTCACCTGGACACTACCTAGGGTTAAAAACAAGCTCACCTGAACACTACCTAGGGTTAAAAACAAGCTCACCTGGACACTGCCTAGGGTTAAAAACAAGCTCACCTGAACACTACCTAGGGTTAAAAACAAGCTCACCTGGACACTACCTAGGGTTAAAAACAAGCTCACCTGGACACTACCTAGGGTTAAAAACAAGCTCACCTGGACACTACCTAGCGTTAAAAACAAGCTCACCTGGACACTACCTAGGGTTAAAAACAAGCTCACCTGGACACTACCTAGGGTTAAAAACAAGCTCACCTGGACACTACCTAGGGTTAAAAACAAGCTCACCTGGACACTACCTAGGGTTAAAAACAAGCTCACCTGGACACTACCTAGGGTTAAAAACAAGCTCACCTGGACACTGCCTAGCGTTAAAAACAAGCTCACCTGGACACTACCTGGGGTTAAAAACAAGCTCACCTGGACACTACCTAGGGTTAAAAACAAGCTCACCTGGACACTACCTAGGGTTAAAAACAAGCTCACCTGGACACTACCTAGGGTTAAAAACAAGCTCACCTGGACACTACCTAGGGTTAAAAACAAGCTCACCTGGACACTACCTAGGGTTAAAAACAAGCTCACCTGGACACTACCTAGGGTTAAAAACAAGCTCACCTGGACACTACCTAGGGTTAAAAACAAGCTCACCTGGACACTACCTAGGGTTAAAAACAAGCTCACCTGGACACTACCTAGGGTTAAAAACAAGCTCACCTGGACACTACCTAGGGTTAAAAACAAGCTCACCTGGACACTACCTAGGGTTAAAAACAAGCTCACCTGGACACTACCTAGGGTTAAAAACAAGCTCACCTGGACACTGCCTAGGGTTAAAAACAAGCTCACCTGGACACTACCTAGGGTTAAAAACAAGCTCACCTGGACACTACCTAGGGTTAAAAACAAGCTCACCTGGACACTACCTAGGGTTAAAAACAAGCTCACCTGGACACTACCTAGGGTTAAAAACAAGCTCACCTGGACACTACCTAGGGTTAAAAACAAGCTCACCTGGACACTAGAGAGAGGCAGGGAGAGAGAGAGAGAAGTTAAAGGGAGACAGTCAACATTGTTCTGTTGGAGGGATAGAAGAGAGAGAGGAGAGAAAGAGAGAAGAGAGAGAGCGAGAGAGCGAGAGAGCGAGAGAGCGAGAGACAGAGAGACAGAGAGAGAGAAAAGGAGAAAGTCAAGTCAACATTGTCTAGGGAACCTCTGTGTTTAGGTTGAGTAGAGAGCTGTGTGTCTACAGAGAGCTGTCTGTATAGAGCTGTCTGTCTAGAGAGAGCTGTCTGTCTAGAGAGAGCTGTCTGTCTAGTGAGAGCTGTCTGTCTAGTGAGAGCTGTCTGTCTAGAGAGCTGTGTGTCTACAGAGAGCTGTCTGTCTAGAGAGCTGTCTGTCTAGAGAGATGTGTGTCTAGAGAGCTGTCTGTCTAGAGAGCTGTGTGAGCTGAGTGGGTGGTTACGGCTAAAGCTTATTGCCCTATTAGCTATGCTGTCATCTGGGGTGAAACTAAGCTATGCTACGCTAAGCTAACGAAGGCTATGCTAATCCTCCCAACAGTGTTACAGGGTGGAGGTAAACTAACGGAGGCTATGCTAATCTTCCCAACAGTGTTATAGGTTGAAGTTAAGCTAACGGGGCTATGCTAATCTTCCCAACAGTGTTATACGGTGGAGGTAAACTAACGGGGGCTATGCTAATCCTCCCAACAGTGTTACAGGATGGAGGTAAACTAACGGGGGCTATGCTAATCCTCCCAACAGTGTTATAGGTTGAAGCTAAGCTAACGGAGGCTATGCTAATCCTCCCAACAGTGTTACAGGATGGAGGTAAACTAACTGAGGCTAATCCTCCCAGCTGTGATACTAATGACTAGCGGATTAGCGAGATAAGGATGTCTGTGTGTAGTGTTTGTCTCAGCTGTTCCACTGACCAACAGCTGGGAGTTGAGCTGTAGCGAGGTTGTCAAGACGATGATGGAGGCTTCCCGACATTCCAGAGAGGCGGGAGTAGTAATCATGTGCTCCTGTCAATCATCTAGTCAGGAAGTTAAAAAGAACAAAAGACAGGAGTTTCTCAGGGAACTTTTTACACTGTGAAGTTTTATTGGGCTTTAAGTTTGAAATACAAATATGCCACATTATGAAAAATAAAAAAACAAACAGGTTTCATTAAATTTGCCAAGAAACAGAGTTACATAGTAAACCAAGCAAGGCACCGCCACAACCAATCGGATTTCCCCCCCTTTGTGCTCACGGGCCAATAGCAGCGCCACGATATTAGACTAGTCAGAGGTTCAGACAGGCGAGTGTTTCATCAATACAAAGAGTTGTGCTCTTCGTCATCACGAAGACGTGTATTACATCACAGACACACACACGGTTCAGATCATCACGTTTTCTCTAGAATCCTTATTAGTATCAACCTCTGTGTTGCATCATAGCTGTGTGTTCTAGTCAGGGTACATTGAGGTCCCTGTAGCGTGTTAGAATCCAGACCAGACAGACAGGCATGGTTCCATGGTTCTAGCCAGTTCTAAACTCTGGTTCCATGGTTCTAGCCAGTTCTAACCAGTTCTAAACTCTGGTTCCATGGTTCTAGCCAGTTCTAACCAGTTCTAAACTCTGGTTCCATGGTTCTAGCCAGTTCTAACCAGTTCTAAACTATGGTTCTAGCCAGTTCTAACCAGTTCTCAAATATGTTTCCGTAGTTCTAGCCAGTTCTAACCCGTTCTAAACTATAGTTCTAGCCAGTTCTAAACTATGGTTCTAGCCAGTTCTAGCCTATGGTTCTAGCCAGTTCTAACCAGTTCTAAACTATGGTTCTAGCCAGTTTTAAGAGTTTGTAGACAGATGAGAAACGTTCTGTCTCTGAGATGTTTAAGAGTTCAGACAGATGAGAAACGTTCATTTAAGGCAGAGAGTAAACCTATAGCATTCCAGATGTGATCATTTCCAGTTAGGGGTTTCCAGTTTTAGCCACATACAGCCCCTATATTTAGCCCCATATACAGCCGTATAGGCCCAGGGACATTAGGAAACTACAGTGCCCTTGATACAACAGAGCCATACATTTAGATAACATGTGGCTCTGAGCGTATACAGAGCCACACATTTAGATAACATTTGGCACTATGTGTGTATATTGATGTTTTGATGTTTGAGTGTTAACTATGAGTGTTAACTGTAAAGTGTGAGTGTTAACTGTAAAGTGTATAACTGTAAAGTGTATAACTAAAGTGTGAGTGTATAACTGTAAAGTGTATAACTGTAAAGTGTGAGTGTATAACTGTAAAGTTTGAGTGTTAACTGTAAAGTGTATAACTGTAAAGTGTATTACTGTAAAGTGTATAACTAAAGTGTGAGTGTATAACTGTAAAGTTTGAGTGTTAACTGTAAAGTGTATAACTGTAAAGTGTATTACTGTAAAGTGTGAGTGTATAACTGTAAAGTGTGAGTGTTAACTGTAAAGGGTATAACTGTAAAGTGTATAACTAAAGTGTGAGTGTATAACTGTAAAGTTTGAGTGTTAACTGTAAAGTGTATTACTGTAAAGTGTGAGTGTATAACTGTAAAGGGTATAACTGTAAAGTGTATAACTAAAGTGTGAGTGTATAACTGTAAAGTTTGAGTGTTAACTGTAAAGGGTATAACTGTAAAGTGTGTTACTGTAAAGTGTGAGTGTTAACTGTAAAGTGTGAGTGTTCACTGTAAAGGGTATAACTGTAAACTGTATAACTGTAAAGTGTGAGTGTTAACTGTAAAGTGTGAGTGTTAACTGTAAACTGTATAACTGTAAAGTGTGAGTGTTAACTGTAAAGTGTGAGTGTTAACTGTAAACTGTATAACTGTAAAGTGTGAGTGTGAGTGTTAACTGTAAAGTGTGAGTGTTAACTGTAAAGTGTATAACTGTAAAGTGTATAACTGTAAAGTGTATAACTGTAATGTGTGAGTGTTAACTGTAGTGTGAGTGTTAACTGTAAAGTGTATAACTGTAAAGTGTGAGTGTTAACTGTAAAGTGTGAGTGTTAACTGTAAAGTGTATAACTGTAAAGTGTGAAGTCTATAACTGTAAAGTGTATAACTGTAAAGTGTATAACTGTAAAGTGTATAACTGTAAAGTGTGAGTGTTAACTGTAAAGTGTGAGTGTTAACTGTAAAGTGTATAACTGTAAAGTGTATAACTGTAAAGTGTGAGTGCTAACTGTAAAGTGTGAGTGTTAACTGTAAAGTGTATAACTGTAAAGTGTGAGTGTTAACTGTAAAGTGTGAGTGTTAACTGTAAAGTGTATAACTGTAAAGTGTGAGTGTTAACTGTGAAGTCTATAACTGTAAAGTGTATAACTGTAAAGTGTGAGTCTTTTCATTTTGAAATATAATTTTACAAAAACAACATGTGTAAACAAAGACCATGAACACCAATGACATCACACCTGCTCAGACCCACATGTTCCCACTGCTACTATACACATCACATATGTCTCCCCCCTCCCCTCCCCCCCATCCTTCCTTCCCTGGAACATTCCGGTGCTTGTAGAACTCTATGAAATATGGCCTCAAATTACACTGTTGAATGTTTCTCCGTAACACGTTTTCCATATTTAAATAAACATTTGGATTCATCCACTGTTGAATGTTTCTCCGTAGCCCACACGTTTTCCATATTTAAATAAACATTTGGATTCATCCACTGTTGTAATGATGGAGAATCATTTGATTTCCAGTTTTTTTTAAGTCAACGTTTTTTTTCTAAATCATTGACGAGAAAAGTATGGGTCCCCCCCCTAATTGGGTCTCTCATTACACCCTCTCATATGTCATCTCTTGAAATATACAGACAGACGGATTAAAAGGAAGTTTACATTGTAATACTTCTGACAGCCAACGTTCTAACTCCGCCCATAACTTTATGACGTCATAACTTTCCCAGAATGCATGGATTATTGAGTCATTGTTAGTTTTACACTTAAGACATGACTCTGCCGTTGTGCTGTAGAAGAAATATATAAACTATTGGAACCAAGACTTAAAAAAGAACTGATGTTGACACAAGATGGAAGGAAAGTTGTAACATAACACAATTACAGTTGAAGAAAATGTGAACTTAATCCAGTATAAACTAATGTATAGAATGTATTGGCTCTCTGCAAGGTTTAGTACACTACCGGTCAGAGGTTTTACCGGTCAGAGGTTTTACCGGTCAGAGGTTTTACCGGTCAGAGGTTTTACAACACCTACTCATTCAAGGGTTTTTCTTTATTTTTACTATTTTCTACAGGCTACTTTGAAGAATCTCAAATATAAAATATTTGTTTTGATCTGTTTACCACTTTTTTGGTTACTACATGATTCCATATGTGTTATTTCACTATTCTCCACTATTATTCTACAATGTAGAAAATAGTAAAAATAAAGACAAACCCTTGAATGAGAAGATGTGTCCAAACTTTTGACCGGTAGTGTACATCTTCCATATCATATGAACATCGTTTTCTGACTCAAATAAGATTCTCTCTGATGTCCAAAATATTTTAAAAAATCGACATTTGATGAAATAAACTTTTTTTTTAAAGTTGCATGTTTAAATTGTAATTGCTTTTTCAAAAATTGTTTCATGAAAACGCCTTTAGTTTTCCATGTGGACCAACGTATCCGTGAATTGTGAAAAGCTATCCAAGGATTGTTCCATAGGGTTTCTGTTTCTACGGATATTTGGTTCTTTTGAAGATTCCGTTTCATTTTCTTCCATATTGTTATAGTGTTCTAAAACTATGACGTCGTTAATGTTCGTATCTTTATCCTCTGAAAACAGACACGTTAAAAGACTCTAGAGATGTGCGTCTTCATTATGGAGCCATTGTTCCTCTTTAGTGCATTTAACTACATGTCACAAGTAAAAGCCCTGGGTGGTGAGTTGATACAAGTCCAAGTCTGGAAGGTTAAAACCACCCCCAGACTCAGGGAGGTTAAAAACCACCCTCAGATTCAGGAAGGTTAAAAACCACCCTCAGATTCAGGAAGGTTAAAAACCACCCTCAGACTCAGGAAGGTTAAAACCACCCTCAGACTCAGGAAGGGTAAAACCACCCTCAGACTCAGGAAGGTTAAAAACCACCCTCAGACTCAGGAAGGTTAAAACCACCCTCAGACTCAGGAAGGTTAAAACCCACCCTCAGACTCAGGAAGGTTAAAACCCACCCTCAGACTCAGGAAGGGTAAAACCACCCTCACACTCAGGAAGGGTAAAACCACCCTCAGACTCAGGAAGGGTAAAACCACCCTCAGACTCAGGAAGGTTAAAACCACCCCAGACTCAGGAAGGTTAAAACCACCCTCAGACTCAGGAAGGTTAAAACCACCCTCAGACTCAGGAAGGTTAAAACCACCCTCAGACTCAGGAAGGTTAAACCACCCTCAGACTCAGGAAGGTTAAACCCACCCTCAGACTCAGGAAGGTTTAAACCACCCTCAGACTCAGGAAGGTCTGAAACGTTCCTTTTTATTCTATACATTCTATATGCCCATATAAAGTCATAACAGACGGAGTCTACTTATTTAAAGGATTTCTACGGTGGGGTAATTGATGTCACCCAGAATGATGTATGTCAACTTTATAGGGTGGTCAGTACTGCCAGAGTGTGGCGTTGTCCACCCCCTCAGCGTTGGCCTTCAGAACCCCGGCGTGGTCCCCTTTAAGGTACCGCCCCCCCGGCGCCCGCACCGCCATCTTGTTGTAGTCACACAGCTCAAACAGGAAGTAGGTGGGCGTGTCCCCGCTGCACACCACTGCGGACTCCTCTCCCACGCACCAGAACTTCCCCTGTGAATCTAGAGAGGAGGGAGAACGGAGATTTATTGTAGATTTATACCAAAACATTAGGAACACCTTCCTCATATTGAGTTGCACCTCTCTTTTGTTCCCAGAACAGCCTCAATTTGGAGCGGCAGTTTTTCCCCCCCTGTGAGCGCGGACTGGTTTTTAGCCCGAGCAGTAGGAAAGGACATGGAGCGATGCAGCAGATTATGAGCGATGAACTCAGCTCACATGATCTGCTGGGCACTGGAATTATAAGTTTACTTACACCCAAAAAATTGAATATTTAACAAAAAAATTCCAGACCTTGAAAGTGGTCTACTGATGTGATTTAAGCTGTTGTGAACTTAGAGCATAAAATAAACATGTTTTATTAATAGAAAAAGTGTGATTTTGACGACGAAAACCTGAAAAAGGGGAAAACGGAAACCTCCGAAAACTAAAACGAAGAAAACGGAATTTGGGAGAAAAAAAAACTAAAACGGACTGAGGCAACAAATAAAATATATTTTCCTCGGAGGCTGTAGGCTCCATCAGGGCCCTGTGTAGGTGTGTGTGTGTACCTCGGAGGCTGTAGGCTCCATCGGGGCCCTGTGTAGGTGTGTGTGTGTACCTCGGAGGCTGTAGGCTCCATCGGGGCCCTGTGTAGGTGTGTGTGTGTACCTCGGAGGCTGTAGGCTCCATCAAGGCCCTGTGTAGGTGTGTGTGTGTACCTCGGAGGCTGTAGGCTCCATCGGGGCCCTGTGTAGGTGTGTGTGTGTACCTCGGAGGCTGTAGGCTCCATCGGGGCCCTGTGTAGGTGTGTGTGTGTACCTCGGAGGCTGTAGGCTCCATCGGGGCCCTGTGTAGGTGTGTGTGTGTACCTCGGAGGCTGTAGGCTCCATCGGGGCCCTGTGTAGGTGTGTGTGTGTACCTCGGAGGCTGTAGGCTCCATCGGGGCCCTGTGTAGGTGTGTGTGTGTACCTCGGAGGCTGTAGGCTCCATCGGGGCCCTGTGTAGGTGTGTGTGTGTACCTCGGAGGCTGTAGGCTCCATCGGGGCCCTGTGTAGGTGTGTGTGTGTACCTCGGAGGCTGTAGGCTCCGTCGGGGCCCTGTGTAGGTGTGTGTGTACCTCGGAGGCTGTAGGCTCCATCGGGGCCCTGTGTAGGTGTGTGTGTGTACCTCGGAGGCTGTAGGCTCCATCGGGGCCCTGTGTAGGTGTGTGTGTGTACCTCGGAGGCTGTAGGCTCCATCGGGGCCCTGTGTAGGTGTGTGTGTGTACCTCGGAGGCTGTAGGCTCCATCGGGGCCCTGTGTAGGTGTGTGTGTGTACCTCGGAGGCTGTAGGCTCCATCGGGGCCCTGTGTAGGTGTGTGTGTGTACCTCGGAGGCTGTAGGCTCCATCGGGGCCCTGTGTAGGTGTGTGTGTGTACCTCGGAGGCTGTAGGCTCCATCGGGGCCCTGTGTAGGTGTGTGTGTGTACCTCGGAGGCTGTAGGCTCCATCGGGGCCCTGTGTAGGTGTGTGTGTGTACCTCGGAGGCTGTAGGCTCCATCGGGGCCCTGTGTAGGTGTGTGTGTGTACCTCGGAGGCTGTAGGCTCCATCGGGGCCCTGTGTAGGTGTGTGTGTGTACCTCGGAGGCTGTAGGCTCCATCGGGGCCCTGTGTAGGTGTGTGTGTGTACCTCGGAGGCTGTAGGCTCCATCGGGGCCCTGTGTAGGTGTGTGTGTGTACCTCGGAGGCTGTAGGCTCCATCGGGGCCCTGTGTAGGTGTGTGTGTGTACCTCGGAGGCTGTAGGCTCCATCGGGGCCCTGTGTAGGTGTGTGTGTGTACCTCGGAGGCTGTAGGCTCCATCGGGGCCCTGTGTAGGTGTGTGTGTGTACCTCGGAGGCTGTAGGCTCCATCGGGGCCCTGTGTAGGTGTGTGTGTGTACCTCGGAGGCTGTAGGCTCCATCGGGGCCCTGTGTAGGTGTGTGTGTGTACCTCGGAGGCTGTAGGCTCCATCGGGGCCCTGTGTAGGTGTGTGTGTGTACCTCGGAGGCTGTAGGCTCCATCGGGGCCCTGTGTAGGTGTGTGTGTGTACCTCGGAGGCTGTAGGCTCCATCGGGGCCCTGTGTAGGTGTGTGTGTGTACCTCGGAGGCTGTAGGCTCCATCGGGGCCCTGTGTAGGTGTGTGTGTGTACCTCGGAGGCTGTAGGCTCCATCGGGGCCCTGTGTAGGTGTGTGTGTGTACCTCGGAGGCTGTAGGCTCCATCGGGGCCCTGTGTAGGTGTGTGTGTGTACCTCGGAGGCTGTAGGCTCCATCGGGGCCCTGTGTAGGTGTGTGTGTGTACCTCGGAGGCTGTAGGCTCCATCGGGGCCCTGTGTAGGTGTGTGTGTGTACCTCGGAGGCTGTAGGCTCCATCGGGGCCCTGTGTAGGTGTGTGTGTGTACCTCGGAGGCTGTAGGCTCCATCGGGGCCCTGTGTAGGTGTGTGTGTGTACCTCGGAGGCTGTAGGCTCCATCGGGGCCCTGTGTAGGTGTGTGTGTGTACCTCGGAGGCTGTAGGCTCCATCGGGGCCCTGTGTAGGTGTGTGTGTGTACCTCGGAGGCTGTAGGCTCCATCGGGGCCCTGTGTAGGTGTGTGTGTGTACCTCGGAGGCTGTAGGCTCCATCGGGGCCCTGTGTAGGTGTGTGTGTGTACCTCGGAGGCTGTAGGCTCCATCAGGGCCCTGTGTAGGTGTGTGTGTGTACCTCGGAGGCTGTAGGCTCCATCAGGGCCCTGTGTAGGTGTGTGTGTGTACCTCGGAGGCTGTAGGCTCCATCAGGGCCCTGTGTAGGTGTGTGTGTGTACCTCGGAGGCTGTAGGCTCCATCAGGGCCCTGTGTAGGTGTGTGTGTGTACCTCGGAGGCTGTAGGCTCCATCAGGGCCCTGTGTAGGTGTGTGTGTGTACCTCGGAGGCTGTAGGCTCCATCAGGGCCCTGTGTAGGTGTGTGTGTGTACCTCGGAGGCTGTAGGCTCCATCAGGGCCCTGTGTAGGTGTGTGTGTGTACCTCGGAGGCTGTAGGCTCCATCAGGGCCCTGTGTAGGTGTGTGTGTGTACCTCGGAGGCTGTAGGCTCCATCAGGGCCCTGTGTAGGTGTGTGTGTGTACCTCGGAGGCTGTAGGCTCCATCAGGGCCCTGTGTAGGTGTGTGTGTGTACCTCGGAGGCTGTAGGCTCCATCAGGGCCCTGTGTAGGTGTGTGTGTGTACCTCGGAGGCTGTAGGCTCCATCAGGGCCCTGTGTAGGTGTGTGTGTGTACCTCGGAGGCTGTAGGCTCCATCAGGGCCCTGTGTAGGTGTGTGTGTGTACCTCGGAGGCTGTAAGCTCCGTCTTTAAACTCCAGCTGGAAGACGTCGTAGGAGGAACGGTTAGAATCCAGCGTTCCCGTGCCAACCTTACGACAGCCAATGAAACCGTGTTCTCCACGGAGGACTATGATTGGCCGATTGATCAGCTTCATCAGGAACTGCTCCGCCTCCCCTGGAGACAAAACGAGGAAACAGATCAAACACTGATTGATTAGCTGATTGGTTGATAAGTTAACCAATAGGTTTGTGTCTTGATCAGTCAGGTTGATGAGTTAACCAATAGGTTTGTGTCTTGATCAGTCAGGTTGATGAGTTAACCAATAGGTTTGTGTCTTGATCAGTCAGTCGATTGATTGTTTAAGTGAACAGATCAATAATAAGGAACACTGACACAACTCTGCAATGATAAGATTCACTGGCCATAGTTACAGCACGTATGGTTACGGTAACGGTAGTGGTCACGGTAACGGTATCCACGGTGACAGACTAACCTGCGTTGTCGACGGTAGCAGCTAGTTGCCCGTTTCTCTTGGCAGCAACGTATTTCCCATTAGAGGCTTTGAGAGAAACCTTCCCCTCACACCACTCCAGATCAAAATGACTGTTAGCTGACCTACACACACACACACACACACACACCACACACACACACACACACACACACACACACACACACCACACACACACACACACACACCACACACACACACACACACACACACACACACACACACACACACAGTTAAAATAACATATTTTGTTAAGATGTTCTGAGTCGCAGGTAGAGTGTGTGTGTGGTTGTAGTGTGTATTACTTGCTGTGTGTAGTGTATTACTTGTGTGTATAGTGTGTATAGTGTGTATAGTGTGTATAGTGTGTACAGTGTGTATAGTGTGTAAAGTGTGTATAGTGTGTATAGTGTGTACAGTGTGTACAGTGTGTATAGTGTGTACAGTGTGTACAGTGTGTATAGTGTGTACAGTGTGTACAGTGTGTGTAGTGTGTACAGTGTGTACAGTGTGTATAGTGTGTACAGTGTGTAAAGTGTGTAAAGTGTGTAAAGTGTGTACAGTGTGTAAAGTGTGTATAGTGTGTATAGTGTGTATAGTGTGTATAGTGTGTAAAGTTTGTATAGTGTGTAAAGTGTGTACAGTGTGTATAGTTTGTGCAGTGTGTATAGTGTGTACAGTGTGTACAGTGTGTATAGTGTGTGCAGTGTGTATAGTGTGTACAGTGTGTGTAGTGTGTGTAGTGTGTGTATAGTGTGTACAGTGTGTAGTGTGTATAGTGTGTATAGTGGGTATAGTGTGTATAGTGTGTATAGTGTGTATAGTGTGTGTAGTGTGTATAGTGGGTATAGTGTGTACAGTGTATAGTGGGTATAGTGTGTATAGTGTGTATAGTGTGTACAGTGTGTAGTGTGTATAGTGTGTATAGTGTGTATAGTGTGTATAGTGTGTATAGTGTGTAGTGTGTATAGTGGGTATAGTGTGTACAGTGTGTATAGTGGGTATAGTGTGTATAGTGTGTAGTGTGTATAGTGGGTATAGTGTGTATAGTGTGTAGTGTGTATAGTGGGTATAGTGTGTACAGTGTGTATAGTGTGTATAGTGTATAGTGGGTATAGTGTGTATAGTGTGTAGTGTGTATAGTGGGTATAGTGTGTATAGTGTGTAGTGTGTATAGTGGGTATAGTGTGTATAGTGTGTACAGTGTGTATAGTGTGTAGTGTGTATAGTGTGTATAGTGTGTATAGTGTGTATAGTGTGTATAGTGTGTAGTGTGTATAGTGGGTATAGTGTGTATAGTGTGTACAGTGTGTATAGTGTGTAGTGTGTATAGTGGGTATAGTGTGTACAGTGTGTGTAGTGTGTATAGTGTGTATAGTGTGTATAGTGTGTATAGTGTGTATAGTGTGTATAGTGTGTATAGTGTGTACACTGTGTACAGTGTGTATAGTGTGTACAGTGTGTATAGTGTGCATAGTGTGTATAGTGTGTACACTGTGTACAGTGTGTATAGTGTGTATAGTGTGTATAGTGTGTATAGTGTGTATAGTGTGTACACTGTGTATAGTGTGTGTAGTGTGTATAGTGGGTATAGTGTGTATAGTGTGTACAGTGTATAGTGGGTATAGTGTGTATAGTGTGTATAGTGTGTATAGTGTGTACACTGTGTATAGTGTGTATAGTGTGTATAGTGGGTATAGTGTGTATAGTGTGTGTAGTGTGTGTATAGTGTGTACAGTGTGTACAGTGTGTATAGTGTGTACAGTGTGTATAGTGTGTACAGTGTGTATAGTGAAGTGTATTACTTAGTAGAGGCGGTACACTGTGTACAGTGTGTATAGTGAAGTGTATTACTTAGTAGAGGCGGTACACTGCAGTCCTCCGGTGGCGGTGAGGGTCCAGTACTTCCCTGCAGCGGTCCGGAACGCACACTTCCTGCTTCCTGTCTCACGACTCATCTCCACCTGGAACACTTCCTGATCACCCTCCTCGTCCTGATTGGCCGAAAGGTCCATGCCTGGGGTCAGGGGTCACAGAGATCGTACAGTCTATTTACAGTACCAGTCTATACTAGTAGATCACTAATACCCAACATATATTAGATATATGGTACCAGTCTATACTAGTAGATCACTAATACCCAACATATATTAGATATACAGTACCAGAATATACTAGTAGATCACTAATACCCAACATATATTAGATATACAGTACCAGTCTATACTAGTAGATCACTAATACCCAACATATATTAGATATACAGTAACAGTCTATACTAGTAGATCACTAATACCCAACATATATTAGATATACAGTACCAGTCTATACTAGTAGATCACTGATACCCAACATATATTAGATATACAGTACCAGTCTATACTAGTAGATCACTGATACCCAACATATATTAGATATACAGTACCAGTCTATACTAGTAGATCACTGATACCCAACATATATTAGATATACAGTACCAGACTATACTAGTAGATCACTAATACCCAACATATATTAGATATACAGTACCAGTCTATACTAGTAGATCACTGATACCCAACATATATTAGATATACAGTACCAGTCTATACTAGTAGATCACTAATACCCAACATATATTAGATATACAGTACCAGACTATACTAGTAGATCACTAATACCCAACATATATTAGATATACAGTACCAGACTATACTAGTAGATCACTGATACCCAACACAAATATGTAGCGAGGACCAGCCAACGAGAGCATACAGGTCACAATGGTGGTATATGGGGCTTTGGTGACAAAACGGATGGCACTGTGATAGACTGCATCCAGTTTGCTGAGTAGAGTGTTGGAGGTTATTTTGTAAATGACATCGCCGAAGTCAAGGATCGGTAGGATGGTCAGTTTTACGAGGGTATGTTTGGCAGCGTGAGTGAAGGAGACTTTGTTGCGAAATAGGAAGTTGATTCTAGATTTAATTTTGGATTGGAGATGTTTAATATGAGTCTGGAAGGAGAGTTTACAGTCTAACCAGACACCTAGGTATTTGTAGTTGTCCACATATTCTAAGTCAGGACCGTCCAGAGTAGTGATGCTAGTCGGCCGGGCGGGTACGGGCAGCGATCATTTGAAGAGCATGTATTTAGTTTTACTAGTGTTTAAGAGCAGTTGGAGGCCACGGAAGGAGAGTTGTATGGCGTTGAAGCTCGTCTGGAGGTTAGTTAACACAGTGTCCAAAGAAGGGCCAGATGTATACAGAATGGTGTCGTCTGCGTAGAGGTGGATCAGAGAATCACCAGCAGCAAGAGAGACATCATAGATGTATACAGAATGGTGTGGTCTGCGTAGAGGTGGATCAGAGACTCACCAGCAGCAAGAGAGACATCATAGAAGTATAAAGAATGGTGTGGTCTGCGTAGAGGTGGATCAGAGACTCACCAGCAGCGAGAGAGACATCATCTCTCCCCTTTTCAACTTCCTCGTTTAGTTTTCTCAGAGTAGTTGCTGACTTATGCTGTTCTAACCCATCCCCCCCCTCACACACACACACACACACACACACACACACACACACACACACACACACACACACACACACACACACACACACACACACACACACACACACACACACACACACACTTTCTAAACTGGGACCGACCACAAAGGTCGGATAGAATTTCTGCGGAAAAATGTGTTCAGTGGTGAGGACAGAGAAAAGGGCAGAGAGAGACTGAAACAGAGAGAATGGGAAAGAGGGAGGAAGAGAAAGGGGGGCAAGGGAGAGCAGATGGAAAACACATGCTGCAGGGTGGAGGAGGGGAGGAAAGAGGAGGTGAAGAGGAGGAGGAGGAGGAGGAAAGAGGAGGAGGAGGAGGAAGAGGGGAAGAGGAGGAGGAAAGAGGGGCTGGGGAAGAGAAGGAGGAGGAGGAAAGAGGAGGAGGGGAAGAGAAGGAGGAGGAGGAAAGAGGAGGAGGGGAAGAGAAGGAGGAAAGAGGAGCTGGGGAAGAGAAGGAGGAGGAAAGAGGAGGGGGTAGAGAAGGAGGAGGAAAGGGGAGGAGGGGTAGAGGAGGAAGAGGAAAGTGGAGGAGGGGAAGAGGAGGAGGAGGAGGAAAGAGGAGGAGGGGTAGAGGAGGAGGAGGAGGAGGAGGAGGAGGAAAGAGGAGGAGGGGAAGAGGAGGAGGAGGAGGAAAGAGGAGGAGGGGAAGAGGAGGAGGAGGAGGAGGAAAGAGGAGGAGGAAAGAGGAGGAGGAAAGAGGAGGAGGGGAAGAGGAGGGGGAGGAGGAAAGAGGAGGAGGGGTAGAGGAGGAGGAGGAGGAAAGAGGAGGAGGGGAAGGCGAGGTGGAAAGAGGAGCTGGGGAAGGCGAGGAGGAGGAGGAAAGAGGACGAGGGGAAGAGAAGGAGGAGGGAAAGAGAAGGAGGAAAGAGGAGCTGAGGAAGAGGAGGAGGAGGAAAGAGGAGGAGGGGAAGAGGACGGGGAGGAGGAAAGAGGAGGAGGGGAAGAGAATGAGGAAAGAGGAGCTGAGGAAGAGAAGGAGGAGGGGGAAAGAGGAGGAGGGGAAGAGGAGGAGGGGAAGAGGAGGAGGCAAGAGGATCTGACCCTGTCTGAGCCCCTAATACACCCCCCCTCTCTCCCAGCTGAGAGAGGAGACTCTAATCTGACCCTGTCTGAGGAGACTCTAATCTGAACCTGTCTGAGCCCCTAATACACCCCCCCTCTCTCCCAGCTGAGAGAGGAGACTCTAATCTGACCCTGTCTGAGCCCCTAATACATCCCCCCCCCCTCTCTCCCAGCTGAGAGAGGAGACTCTAATCTGACCCTGTCTGAGGAGACTCTAATCTGACCCTGTCTGAGGAAACTCTAATCTGACCCTGTCTGAGCCCCTAATACACCCCCCCTTTCTCTCCCAGCTGAGAGAGGAGACTCTAATCTGACCCTGTCTGAGGAGACTCTAATCTGACCCTGTCTGAGGAGACTCTAATCTGACCCTGTCTGAGGAAACTCTAATCTGACCCTGTCTGAGCCCCTAATACACCCCCCCACTCTCTCCCAGCTGAGAGAGGAGACTCTAATCTGACCCTGTCTGAGGAGACTCTAATCTGACCCTGTCTGAGCCCCTAATACACCCCCCCTCTCTCCCAGCTGAGGGAGGAGACTCTAATCTGACCCTGTCTGAGGAGACTATAATCTGACCCTGTCTGAGCCCCTAATACACCCCCCTGCTCTCTCCCAGCTGAGAGAGACAGTGACGTCACCAGAGAAACGTGGAATGAGTTTCTCTAAATGAAAGCAGTCCTCTCCTCTTTCCTGTCCTGTTCCAGAGGAAGCGTCACACCCCAGACACCGCTAGTGGTTGGTAGCTTTGTCGTTAAGGTGCTCATAGGAGTTGAAATAAGGTCCCGGTACACAGAGTTCTTCATCAGACCAGAAACACTACTGGAACTTCCTGTATTGTGTCAAACTCGTTTGTTTGGGTGTTCTTGTGCCTTTACAAGTTATGAGCTGTATGAGGTCAATTCTGTTTACCATTATAGATATCACCTCATTCGGGTTCTGCGTGTCCTACTTTGCCTGGTGGATGTTCTAGAAAAGCTCTACAAGGCTCTAGTTCTAGGTTATTGTTTTTCTTACCTTGTAAGGTTCTAGTAAGGTTAAACTAGGATAGTTCCACTAAGGTTGTGTTGCTCCTATCTTCCCCGGTAAGGTTCTAGTAAGGTTCCACTAAGGTTGTGTTGCTCCTATCTTCCCCGGTAAGGTTCTAGTAAGGTTCCACTAAGGTTGTGTTGCTCCTATCTTCCCCGGTAAGGTTCTAGTAAGGTTCCACTAAGGTTGTGTTGCTCCTATCTTCCCCGGTAAGGTTCTAGTAAGGTTCCACTAAGGTTGTGTTGCCTCTATCTTGCCTGGTAACGTTCTAGAAGGTTGTGTTGGTCCTACCATGCCTGGTGAGGTTCTACTCCTGTTCTAGAAGGTTGTGTTGGTCCTACCTTGCCTGGTGGAGACGTTCCTCTCGTTGCCGGCGGTGAGAACCACCTGAGGGTGACTCTGCTCCAGAGAGAACATCTCATCCTTTCCCACGCGACTGTTCTTCCCGCTCTTCATGGTCCCGCTCGGCCCCGACGGCGCCAGGTAGCGCCCGGAACAATCCCTGAACGCCACCTTCCCGGAGCGGAACTCCAGCGTGTATCCGGTGGTCTTGTCGGGCGCGGCCTCCAGGCTGCCGTCGTTCTTCAGGAAGCGGTTATCAGACGTCTGAAGATGGTAGCGTTGGTCCAGGAACACCAGGGTGACCAGAGAGTCAACCCCCCACGGGACGTCACGGTCTATAGAGACCTCAGAGTGGTCGGGGTTAGAGGTCAGGTGGGCGTAACGCTTCCTGGCCAGGCTGAACAGGTTCACCTGGGGGGGAGGGGTTAGAGGTCAGGTGGGCATAATGCTTCCTGGCTAGGCTGAACAGGTTCACCTGGGGGAGGGGTTAGAGGTCAGGTGGGCGTAACGCTTCCTGGCCAGGCTGAACAGGTTCACCTGGGGGGGAGGGGTTAGAGGTCAGGTGGGCATAATGCTTCCTGGCTAGGCTGAACAGGTTCACCTGGGGTGGGAGGGGTTAGAGGTCAGGTGGGCATAATGCTTCCTGGCCAGGCTGAACAGGTTCACCTGGGGTGGGAGGGGTTAGAGGTCAGGTGGGCATAACGCTTCCTGGCCTCGCTGAACAGGTTCACCTGGGGGAGGGGGGGGGGGGGGGTTAGAGGTCAGGTGGGCATAATGCTTCCTGGCTAGGCTGAACAGGTTCACCTGGGGGGGGGGTTAGAGGTCAGGTGGGCATAATGCTTCCTGGCTAGGCTGAACAGGTTCACCTGGGGGGGGGGGGTTAGAGGTCAGGTGGGCATAATGCTTCCTGGCTAGGCTGAACAGGTTCACCTGGGAGGGGGGGGTTATAGGTCAGGTGGGCATAATGCTTCCTGGCTAGGCTGAACAGGTTCACCTGGGGGGGGGTTAGAGGTCAGGTGGGCATAATGCTTCCTGGCTAGGCTGAACAGGTTTACCAGGGGGAGGTTTGGAGGCTGGGTGATGTATTTATGTGTGTATGTGTGTGTGTGTGTATTAGTTACCTGGGGATGCATGGCCAGGTGGACACACCACTTCTCTGCTGCTGATACTGTCTGGAACACACACACACATCCTGTTTATACACACACATCCTGTTTATACACACACATCCTGTTTACACACGTTACACACACATCCTGTTTACACACACATCCTGTTTACACACACATCCTGTGTTTATACACATTACACACACATATCTTTGCTCGCAGGTCTGCGTACCCACATCCACCCCCCACACACAGAGAAAAAACATTTTAGTGCCCCCTATTTAGAGACAGGGACTCAATGCTGAGACCAAGGTGTCTTTATTTAGACAGGGAGTCAATGCTGAGACCAAGGTGTCTTTATTTAGACAGGGAGTCAATGCTGAGACCAAGGTGTCTTTATTTAGACAGGGAGTCAATGCTGAGACCAAGGTGTCTTTATTTAGACAGGGAGTCAATGCTGAGACCAAGGTGTCTATATTTAGACAGGGAGTCAATGCTGAGACCAAGGGGTCTTTATTTAGACAGGGAGTCAATGCCGAGACCAAGGTGTCTTTATTTAGACAGGGAGTCAATGCTGAGACCAAGGTGTCTTTATTTAGACAGGGAGTCAATGCTGAGACCAAGGTGTCTATATTTAGACAGGGAGTCAATGCTGAGACCAAGGTGTCTTTATTTAGAGAGGGAGTCAATGCTGAGACCAAGGTGTCTTTATTTAGACAGGGAGTCAATGCTGAGACCAAGGTGTCTTTATTTAGAGAGGGAGTCAATGCTGAGACCAGGGTGTCTTTATTTAGACAGGGAGTCAATGCTGAGACCAAGGTGTCTTTATTTAGACAGGGAGTCAATGCTGAGACCAAGGTGTCTTTATTTAGACAGGGAGTCAATGCTGAGACCAAGGTGTCTTTATTTAGAGAGGGAGTCAATGCTGAGACCAGGGTGTCTTTATTTAGACAGGGAGTCAATGCTGAGACCAAGGTGTCTTTATTTAGACAGGGAGTCAATGC
Source organism: Salvelinus fontinalis (assembly GCF_029448725.1). Taxonomy (NCBI): domain Eukaryota; kingdom Metazoa; phylum Chordata; class Actinopteri; order Salmoniformes; family Salmonidae; genus Salvelinus; species Salvelinus fontinalis. Next base: position 19,277 of record NW_026601084.1, read on the forward strand.
TGAGACCAAGGTGTCTTTATTTAGACAGGGAGTCAATGCTGAGACCAAGGTGTCTTTATTTAGACAGGGAGTCAATGCTGAGACCAAGGTGTCTTTATTTAGACAGGGAGTCAATGCTGAGACCAAGGTGTCTTTATTCAGACAGGGAGTCAATGCTGAGACCAAGGTGTCACTAAAGATAAATATAGTTTACTGAACTAAACTACACTAAAGAGAAATATAGTTTACTGAACTAAACTACACTAAAGAGAAATATAGTTTACTGAACTAAACTACCCTAAAGATAAATATAGTTTACTGAACTAAACTACACTCAAGTAATTAGCTACACCGCTACATGGTAACACAGTAGTGTGTAGATCCAGTAGTTAGCTACACCGCTACATGGTAAAACTGTAGTGTGTAGTTCCAGTAGTTAGCTACACCGCTACATGGTAAAACAGTAGTGTGTAGTTCCAGTAGTTAGCTACACCGCTACATGGTAAAACAGTAGTGTGTAGATCCAGTAGTTAGCTACACCGCTACATGGTAAAACTGTAGTGTGTAGTTCCAGTAGTTAGCTACACCGCTACATGGTAAAACAGTAGTGTGTAGTTCCAGTAGTTAGCTACACCGCTACATGGTAAAACAGTAGTGTGTAGATCCAGTAGTTAGCTACACCGCTACATGGTAAAACAGTAGTGTGTAGTTCCAGTAGTTAGCTACACCGCTACATGGTAAAACAGTAGTGTGTAGTTCCAGTAGTTAGCTACACCGCTACATGGTAAAACAGTAGTGTGTAGTTCCAGTAGTTAGCTACACCGCTACATGGTAAAACAGTAGTGTGTAGTTCCAGTAGTTAGCTACACCGCTACATGGTAAAACAGTAGTGTGTAGTTCCAGTAGTTAGCTACACCGCTACATGGTAAAACAGTAGTGTGTAGTTCCAGTAGTTAGCTACACCGCTACATGGTAAAACAGTAGTGTGTAGTTCCAGTAGTTAGCTACACCGCTACATGGTAAAACAGCAGTGTGTAGTTCCAGTAGTTAGCTACACCGCTACATGGTAAAACAGTAGTGTGTAGTTCCAGTAGTTAGCTACACCGCTACATGGTAAAACAGTAGTGTGTAGTTCCAGTAGTTAGCTACACCGCTACATGGTAAAACAGTAGTGTGTAGTTCCAGTAGTTAGCTACACCGCTACATGGTAAAACAGTAGTGTGTAGTTCCAGTAGTTAGCTACACCGCTACATGGTAAAACAGTAGTGTGTAGTTCCAGTAGTTAGCTACACCGCTACATGGTAAAACAGTAGTGTGTAGTTCCAGTAGTTAGCTACACCGCTACATGGTAAAACAGTAGTGTGTAGTTCCAGTAGTTAGCTACACCGCTACATGGTAAAACAGTAGTGTGTAGTTCCAGTAGTTAGCTACACCGCTACATGGTAAAACAGTAGTGTGTAGTTCCAGTAGTTAGCTACACCGCTACATGGTAAAGCAGCAGTGTTTCGTTCAGCTACTACCAAGCTACTCCTCAGGCACATAAACACAAGCACTACAGGCTATACACGTGCACACACACACTCCAACCTGGTCTCACAGGATTTCCTACTATCCTGTACGGGGAAATCCAAGACACTTCATTTACTATGATGTTACAGTTTCGTATGTAATTCATTTGTGGATGTTCTTTATCCATTTCATATGATACTGTATGTTACGAATTACAAATCGTATGATATGTTTTGAATTGCAATTCGTACAATATGTTACAAACTCCAATTAGCTAGGTGGCTAACTTTAGCTAGGCTAGGGGTTAGGGGTTAAGGTTAGGAGTTAGGTTAAGATTTACAGTTAAGAGTTAGGTTAAATGGTTAAGGTTTACCTTTAGGAGTTAGGTTAAGGTTTATGTCGTACAATATGTTACAAATTCCAATTTGTTGTGGCTAACGTTAGCTAGATGGCTAACATTAGCTAGGCTAGGGGTTAAGGTTAGGAGTTAGGTTAAATGGTTAAGGTTTATGGGTTAGGAATTAGGTTAAAGGGTTTTAAGGTTACGGGAAGGGTTAACATGCTAAGTAGTTTGCTAACTTTAGCTAGGCTAGGGGTTAGGGGTTAAGGTTAGGAGTTAGGTTAAATGGTTAAGGTTTATGGGTTAGGAATTAGGTTAAATGGTTTTAAGGTTACGGGAAGGGTTAACATGCTAAGTAGTTGGTTTATGGGTTAGGAGTTAGGTTAAAGGGTTAAGGGTTTTAAGGTTACGGGAAGGTTTAACATGCTAAGTAGTTGCAAAGTTTCGAAATAAGGTAAAATGTTCAAGTTGTCCATGATGAGATTCGAACACATAACCTTTCGGGTTGCTAGCTAGATGTTCATACACCCCAACCAACCAACCAACCAACCCCCGTCTGTCTTGTAACGATACCCAACTGTACCATATATTACTAACTTAAAATGTCCCCGATTTACGTTTACTATGTTACGTCTCGTCTATGAAACCAGGATGCGGACACAACTCATATATCAACCCCCAATACCTGAGCGAAGCAGCTGATCCGGTCTTCGCTTCCTCCCAGGTACCTCCCGTAGGGCTCCGACAGCAGCGACCAGCGGCCGTCATCATGCGCGGTTAACACGAACCTGCAGTCTTTACCTCGACACTCGCTCTCCCCGGTAACGTTCCCGTCTTTATCCGTACCCAGATACCGTCCGAGGTGTGACCGGAGGAACACCACGCTGCCGCTAGAGTCTCCCGCCGTGTCACCGGTGTTCTGCTCCAACGTCCACATCTGTTTCTTCTTCAGACTCGAGGCGGAGGCGTTGATTTTAAAACCAAATGTTTCAGCCGTTAGATATTTATTCCCCGCGTTAATCAGCCCGAGTTGGATCTGCAGCACGTCACCGCCGCCGGTAGAACCGCCATTAGAAGACATGATCCTTACCGAACCGTCCGTTCTGACCGGGGGGACCAGAGAGAGAGAGAGAGAGAAAAAGAGTTGCTGTGTGCGCGTGTGTGTGAGGAGGCTCCGGTAAATGTAGTGCGTGGATTGAACCAAAGGAGGTTCTTTGTGCTGTGTGACGGGGCTGTGGAGTTGGCACGCCGCTGGCTCTGTCCGCTGACTGCGGATACAGACAGACTCGGTGCTGCAGAGGATACAGGGCGAGGAGGATGGGCGAGAGAACTGCAGCGCGCACACACACACACACACACACACACACACACGCACACACCACTTGCATGCAAATATCAACCTGACCCATCACTATGAATAGACAGTTACAAGTCGTTTATCTGGTAATCATTATTACACCGCTCAGGTTACAGATATGGATGGACAGAGAGAGGGAGATTGTAAAATACAACCCATATTTATGTTTATTTATTTTCCCTTTTGTACTTTAAGTATTTGTACATCGTTACAACACTGTATATAGACATAATATGACATTTGAAATGTCTTTATTCTTTTGGAATTTCTGTGAGTGTAATGTTTACTGTTAATTTGTTATTGTTTATTTCACTTGAATTGAATTGAGAGAGAGAGACAGAGAGAGAGAGAGACAGAGAGAGACAGAGAGAGACACAGAGAGACAGAGACAGAGAGAGACACAGAGAGAGAGAGACAGAGAGAGACACAGAGAGAGAGAGAGACAGAGAGAGATAGAGAGAGAGAGACACAGAGAGAGACAGAGAGAGAGAGAGAGAGACAGAGAGAGAGAGATGGGAGGGCGTGGAACAGTTAAATAGGGTAGATAGACTATAGATACAGTAGCCTAGAGAGAGAGAGAGAGAGAGAGAGAGAGAGAGATGGGAGGGCGTGGAACAGTTAAATAGGGTAGATAGACTATAGATACAGTAGCCTAGAGAGAGAGAGAGAGAGAGAGAGAGATGGGAGGGCGTGGAACAGTTAAATAGGGTAGATAGACTATAGATACAGTAGCCTAGAGAGAGAGAGAGAGAGAGAGAGATGGGAGGGCGTGGAACAGTTAAATAGGGTAGATAGACTATAGATACAGTAGCCTAGAGAGAGAGAGAGAGAGAGAGAGAGAGAGAGAGAGAGATGGGAGGGCGTGGAACAGTTAAATAGGGTAGATAGACTATAGATACAGTAGCCTAGAGAGAGAGAGGAGGGGGGAGGAAAGAGAGAGAGAGGAGGGGGAGGAAAGAGAGAGAGGGAGGCAGCCAGATAGAGAGAAAGATTGTGTAGATATAGAGATACCTTCTGTACCATTTGTACATCATTACAACACTGTATATAGACATAATATGACATTTGTAATGTCTTTATTCTTTTGGAATTTCTGTGAGTGTAATGTTTACTGTTAATTTTTATTGTTTATTTCACTTTTGTATATTATCTACCTCACTTGCTTTGATAATGTTAACACATGTTTCCCATGCCAATAAAGCCCCTTGAATTGACTTGAATTGATTATAGAGAGATAGATAGTGTAGATAGAGATATAGATAGTGTAGATAGAGATATAGATATAGATAGTGTAGATAGAGATATAGATAGTGTAGATAGAGATATAGATATAGATAGTGGAGATATATAGAGATAGATAGTGTTGATATAGAGATAGATAGTGTATATATAGAGATAGATAGTGTAGATATAGAGATAGATAGTGTAGATAGAGATATAGATAGTGTAGATATAGAGATAGATAGTGTAGATATATAGAGATAGATAGTGTTGATATAGAGATAGATAGTGTAGATATAGAGATAGATAGTGTAGATATATAGATAGTATAGATATAGAGATAGATAGTGTATATATAGAGATAGATAGTGTAGATAGAGATATAGATAGTGTATATATAGAGATAGATAGTGTAGATAGAGATATAGATAGTATATATATAGAGATAGATAGTGTCTATATAGAGATAGATAGTGTAGATAGAGATATAGACAGTGTATATATAGAGATAGTGTAGATATAGAGATAGATAGTGTAGATAGAGATATAGATAGTGTATATGTAGAGATAGTGTATATATAGAGATAGTGTAGATAGAGATATAGATAGTGGAGATATATAGAGATAGATAGTGTCGATATAGAGATAGATAGTGTAGATATAGAGATAGTGTATATATAGAGATAGATAGTGTATATATAGAGATAGTGTATATATAGATATAGATAGTGTATATATAGAGATAGATAGTGTAGATAGAGATATAGATCGTGTATATATAGAGATAGATAGTGTATATATAGAGATAGTGTTGATATAGAGATAGATAGTGTAGATATAGAGATAGATAGTGTATATATAGAGATAGATAGTGTAGATATAGAGATCGTGTAGATAGAGATATAGATAGTGTAGATATATAGAGATAGATAGTGTATATATAGAGATAGATAGTGTAGATAGAGATAGATAGTGTAGATATAGAGATAGATAGTGTATATATAGAGATAGATAGTGTAGATAGAGATATAGATAGTGTATATATAGAGATAGTGTAGATAGAGATATAGATAGTATATATATAGAGATAGATAGTGTAAATAGAGACATAGATAGTGGAGATATATAGAGATAGATAGTGTAGATAGAGATATAGACAGTGTATATATAGAGATAGTGTAGATATAGAGATAGATAGTGTAGATAGAGATATAGATAGTGTATATGTAGAGATAGTGTATATATAGAGATAGTGTATATATAGAGATAGTGTAGATAGAGATATAGATAGTGGAGATATATAGAGATAGATAGTGGAGATATAGATAGTGGAGATAAATAGAGATAGATAGTGTAGATATAGAGATAGATAGTGTAGATAGAGAAAGGGAAGCAGCCAGACAGCCAGATATAGAGATATAGAGACAGTGTAGATAGAGATATACATTGTGTAGATAGAGATATATAGTGTAGATAGAGATATATATAGTGTAGATAGAGATATATAGAGTGTAGATAGAGATATATATAGTGTATATATAGATAGATATAGTGTAGATATAGATATATATTGTGTATATATAGATATATATTGTATATATATAGTGTAGATAGAGATATATATATATAGTGTAGATGGAGATATATATAGTGTATATATAGTGTAGATATAGATATATATTGTGTATATATAGATATATATAGTGTAGATAGAGATATATATAGTGTATATATAGTGTAGATAGAGATATATATAGTGTATATATAGTGTAGATATAGATATATATTGTGTATATATAGATATATATAGTATAGATAGAGATATATATATAGTGTAGATGGAGATATATATATTGTGTATATATAGATATATATAGTATAGATAGATATATATAGTGTAGATATAGAGATATATATAGTGTAGATAGAGATATATATATAGTGTAGATGGAGATATATATATTGTGTATATATAGATATATATAGTATAGATAGATATATATAGTGTAGATATAGAGATATATATAGTGTAGATAGAGATATATATATATAGTGTAGATGGAGATATGTATAGTGTATATATAGTGTAGATATAGATATACATTGTGTATATATAGATATATAGTATAGATAGAGATATATATATAGTGTAGATGGAGATATATATATTGTGTATATATAGATATATATAGTATAGATAGATATATATAGTGTAGATATAGAGATATATAGTGTAGATATAGATATATATAGTGTAGATATAGAGATATATATAGTGTAGATAGATATATATAGTGTAGATATAGAGATATATAGTGTAGATATAGATATATATAGTGTAGATATAGATATATATATAGTGTACATATAAAGACAGTGTAGCTAGAGATATATATTGTGTAGATATAGATATATATAGTGTAGATATAGATATATATAGTGTAGATATAGATATATATATAGTGTAGATATAGATATAGTGTGTAGATAGAGATACATATAGTGTAGATATAGATATATATAGTGTAGATATAGATATATATTGTGTAGATATAGCTATATATAGTGGAGATAGAGATATATATAGTGTAGATAGAGATATATATAGTGTAGATAGAGATATATATATAGTGTAGATATAGATATATATAGTGTAGATAGAGATATATATAGTGTAGATAGAGATATATATAGTGTAGATAGAGATATATATAGTGTAGATATAGATATATATAGTGTAGATAGAGATATATATAGTGTAGATAGAGATATATATATTGTAGATAGAGATATATATAGTGTAGATATAGACATATATAGGATAGATATAGATATATATAGTGTAGATAGAGATATGTATATATAGACTCAGAGAGTGGGGTCACGGCCAGGGTCAGTCATTATCCCAACTCCACCTGAGACACCCTCAGAGAGCGGGGTCACGGCAGGGTCAGTCATTATCCCAACTCCCCCTGAGACACCCTCAGAGAGCGGGGTCACGGCAGGGTCAGTCATTATCCCAACTCCCCCTGAGACTCCCTCAGAGAGTGGGGTCACGGCAGGGTCAGTCATTATCCCAACTCCCCCTGAGACTCCCTCAGAGAGCGGGGTCACGGCCAGGGTCAGTCATTATCCCAACTCCCCCTGAGACGCCCTCAGAGAGTGGGGTCACGGCAGGGTCAGTCATTATCCCAACTCCCCCTGAGACATCCTCAGAGAGCGGGGTCACGGCAGGGTCAGTCATTATCCCAACTCCCCCTGAGACGCCCTCAGAGAGCGGGGTCACGGCAGGGTCAGTTTGTCTTGGTCCAGATTGTTCACCTTGTGAAATCCCAGGGGATTCGACCTTTAACCTTTGGGTTACCGGGCCAACGCTACTGTCTGTCTGTCTGTCTGTCTGTCTGTCTGTCTGTCTGTCTGTCTGTCTGTCTGTCTGTCTGTCTGTCTGTCTGTCTGTCTCTGTCTGTCTGTCTGTCTGTCTCTCTCTCTCTCTCTCTCTGTCTCTATGTCTGTCTGTCTGTCTGTCTGTCTGTCTGTCTGTCTGTCTGTCTGTCTGTCTGTCTGTCTGTCTGTCTGTCTGTCTGTCTGTCTGTCTGTCTGTCTGTCTGTCTGTCTGTCTGTCTGTCTGTCTGTCTGTCTGTCTGTCTGTCTGTCTGTCTGTCTGTCTGTCTGTCTCTATCAATTCAATTCAATTCAATTCAAGGGGCTTTATTGGCATGGGAAACATGTGTTAACATTGCCAAAGCAAGTGAGGTAGATAATATACAAAAGTCAAATAAACAATAAAAATCTATCTCTCTCTCTCTCTCCGTCTCTCTCTCTCTGTCTCTCTCTCTCTCGCTCTCGCTCCCTTTCCTTCTCTCTAACAGGAAGTGCTGTGTGTCTCTCTTCATTACCCATAATGCTGTTATTCCTCTAGACATCACACAGCATCCTGTCCCACCCATCCTCTTCCTCCTCCTGCTCCATAACTCTAACCCTCTGTCAATAACCTTCATCTTCTCCCTAACCCTCTCTCCTATGACCCTGTTGTTCCACTCCAACTCTACGTATATTCTTCTGCCTAACCCTGTTATTCCTGTATACAACTGTGTAGTGTTGTATTGAACCCAGTCTGAAGCCTGTAGCTCTATCTGGCTCTAACCCAGTCTGAAGCCTGTAGCTCTATCTGTCTCTAACCCAGTCTGAAGCCTGTAGCTCTATCTGGCTCTAACCCAGTCTGAAGCCTGTAGATCTATCTGGCTCTAACCCAGTCTGAAGCCTGTAGCTCTATCTGGCTCTAACCCAGTCTGAAGCCTGTAGCTCTATCTGTCTCTAACCCAGTCTGAAGCCTGTAGCTCTATCTCCTCTAACCCAGTCTGAAGCCTGTAGATCTATCTGGCTCTAACCCAGTCTGAAGCCTGTAGCTCTATCTGGCTCTAACCCAGTCTGAAGCCTGTATCTCTATCTGGCTCTAACCCAGTCTGAAGCCTGTAGCTCTATCTGGCTCTAACCCAGTCTGAAGCCTGTAGCTCTATCTGGCTCTAACCCAGTCTGAAGCCTGTAGCTCTATCTGTCTCTAACCCAGTCTGAAGCCTGTAGCTCTATCTGGCTCTAACCCAGTCTGAAGCCTGTAGATCTATCTGGCTCTAACCCAGTCTGAAGCCTGTAGCTCTATCTGTCTCTAACCCAGTCTGAAGCCTGTAGATCTATCTGGCTCTAACCCAGTCTGAAGCCTGTAGCTCTATCTGGCTCTAACCCAGTCTGAAGCCTGTAGCTCTATCTGGCTCTAACCCAGTCTGAAGCCTGTAGCTCTATCTGGCTCTAACCCAGTCTGAAGCCTGTAGCTCTATCTCCTCTAACCCAGTCTGAAGCCTGTAGCTCTATCTGGCTCTAACCCAGTCTGAAGCCTGTAGCTCTATCTGGCTCTAACCCAGTCTGAAGCCTGTAGCTCTATCTGTCTCTAACCCAGTCTGAAGCCTGTAGCTCTATCTGGCTCTAACCCAGTCTGAAGCCTGTAGCTCTATCTGGCTCTAACCCAGTCTGAAGCCTGTAGCTCTATCTGGCTCTAACCCAGTCTGAAGCCTGTAGCTCTATCTCCTCTAACCCAGTCTGAAGCCTGTAGATCTATCTGGCTCTAACCCAGTCTGAAGCCTGTAGCTCTATCTGGCTCTAACCCAGTCTGAAGCCTGTAGCTCTATCTGGCTCTAACCCAGTCTGAAGCCTGTAGCTCTATCTGGCTCTAACCCAGTCTGAAGCCTGTAGATCTATCTGGCTCTAACCCAGTCTGAATCCTGTAGCTCTATCTGGCTCTAACCCAGTCTGAAGCCTGTAGCTCTATCTGGCTCTAACACAGTCTGAAGCCTGTAGCTCTATCTGGCTCTAACCCAGTCTGAAGCCTGTAGCTCTATCTGGCTCTAACCCAGTCTGAAGCCTGTAGCTCTATCTGGCTCTAACCCAGTCTGAAGCCTATAGCTCTATCTGGCTCTAACCCAGTCTGAAGCCTATAGCTCTATCTGGCTCTAACCCAGTCTGAAGCCTATAGATCTATCTGGCTTTAACCCAGTCTGAAGCCTGTAGCTCTATCTGACTCTAACCCAGTCTGAAGCCTATATCTCTATCTGGCTCTAACCCAGTCTGAAGCCTATAGCTCTATCTGTCTCTAACCCAGTCTGAAGCCTGTAGCTCTATCTGGCTCTAACCCAGTCTGAAGCCTGTAGCTCTATCTGGCTCTAACCCAGTCTGAAGCCTATAGCTCTATCTGGCTCTAACCCAGTCTGAAGCCTGTAGCTCTATCTGGCTCTAACCCAGTCTGAAGCCTCTAGCTCTATCTGGCTCTAACCCAGTCTGAAGCCTATAGGTCTATCTGGCTCTAATCCAGTCTGAAGCCTATAGCTCTATCTGGCTCTAACCCAGTCTGAAGCCTGTAGCTCTATCTGGCTCTAACCCAGTCTGAAGCCTGTACCTCTATCTGGCTCTAACCCAGTCTGAAGCCTGTAGCTCTATCTGGCTCTAACCCAGTCTGAAGCCTGTAGCTCTATCTGTCTCTAACCCAGTCTGAAGCCTGTAGCTCTATCTGGCTCTAACCCAGTCTGAAGCCTGTAGCTCTATCTGGCTCTAACCCAGTCTGAAGCCTATACTCTATCTGGCTCTAACCCAGTCTGAAGCATATAGCTCTATCTGTCTCTAACCCAGTCTGAAGCCTGTAGCTCTATCTGGCTCTAACCCAGTCTGAAGCCTGTAGCTCTATCTGGCTCTAACCCAGTCTGAAGCCTGTAGCTCTATCTGTCTCTAACCCAGTCTGAAGCCTGTAGCTCTATCTGGCTCTAACCCAGTCTGAAGCCTATAGCTCTATCTGTCTCTAACCCAGTCTGAAGCCTGTAGCTCTATCTGGCTCTAACCCAGTCTGAAGCCTGTAGCTCTATCTGGCTCTAACCCAGTCTGAAGCCTATAGCTCTATCTGTCTCTAACCCAGTCTGAAGCCTGTAGCTCTATCTGGCTCTAACCCAGTCTGAAGCCTCGTATTATATTGAGTTTCTAACCAGGAATGTTCCAGGGATTTCCTCACAGCACAACCCCCCTCTGGGCCCCCTGTAAACACACACACACACACACACACACACACACACACACACAGAGACACACACACACACACACACACACACACACACACACACACACACACACACACACACACACACACACACACACACACACACACACACACACACACACACACACACACAAACACACACACACACACACACATGCACACACACACACACACACACACTGTCTCTGTGTGTGTGTGTGTGTGTGTGTGTGTGTGTGTGTGTGTGTGTGTGTGTGTGTGTGTGTGTGTGTGTGTGTGTGTGTGTGTGTGTGTGTGTGTGTGTGTGTGTGTGTGTGTGTGTGTGTGTGTGTGTGTGTGTCTCTGTGTGTGTGTGTGTGTGTGTGTGTGTGTGTGTGTGTGTGTGTGTGTGTGTGTGTGTGTGTGTGTGTGTGTGTGTGTGTGTCTCTGTGTGTGTGTGTGTGTGTGTGTGTGTGTGTGTGTGTGTGTGTGTGTGTGTGTGTGTGTGTGTGTGTGTGTGTGTGTGTGTGTGTGTGTGTGTTTTTTTTAAATTTATTTCACCTTTATTTAACCAGGTAGGCTAGTTGAGAACAAGTTCTCATTTGCAACTGCGACCTGGCCAAGATAAAGCATAGCAGTGTGAACAGACAACACAGAGTTCAAATCAAATTAAATCAAATTTTATTAGTCACATACACATGGTTAGCAGATGTTAATGCGAGTGTAGCGAAATGCTTGTGCTTCTAGTTCCGACAATGCAGTAATAACCAACAAGTAATCTAACCTAACAATTCCACAACTACTACCTTACACACACACACAAGTGTAAAGGGATAAAGAATATGTACATAAAGATATATGAATGAGTGGTGGTACAGAACGGCATGGCAGATGCAGTAGATGGTATAGAGTACGGTATATACATATGAGATGAGTACTGTAGGGTATGTAAACATAAAGTGGCATAGTTTAAAGTGGCTAGTGGTACATGTATTACATAAAGATGGCAAGATGCAGTAGATGATATAGAGTACAGTATATACATATGAGATGGGTAATGTAGGGTATGTAAACATTATATTAAGTGGCATTGTTTAAAGTGGCTAGTGGTACATTTTTACATAATTTCCATCAATTCCCATTTTTAAAGTGGCTGGAGTTGAGTCAGTATGTTGGCAGCGGCCGCTAAATGTTAGTGGTGGCTGTTTAACAGTCTGATGGCCTTGAGATAGAAGCTGTTTTTCAGTCTCTCGGTCCCTGCTTTGATGCACCTGTACTGACCTCGCCTTCTGGATGATAGCGGGGTGAACAGGCAGTGGCTTGGGTGGTTGTTGTCCTTGATGATCTTTATGGCCTTCCTGTGACATCGGGTGGTGTAGGTGTCCTGGAGGGCAGGTAGTTTGCCCCCGGTGATGCGTTCTGCAGACCTCACTACCCTCTGGAGAGCCTTACGGTTGTGGGCGGAGCAGTTGCCGTACCAGGCGGTGATACAGCCCGACAGGATGCTCTCGATTGTGCATCTGTAGAAGTTTGTGAGTGCTTTTGGTGACAAGCCGAATTTCTTCAGCCTCCTGAGGTTGAAGAGGCGCTGCTGCGCCTTCTTCACAACGCTGTCTGTGTGGGTGGACCAATTCAGTTTGTCCGTGATGTGTACACCGAGGAACTTAAAACTTTCCACCTTCTCCACTACTGACCCGTCGATGTGGATAGGGGGGTGCTCCCTCTGCTGTTTCCTGAAGTCCACAATCATCTCCTTTGTTTTGTTGACGTTGAGTGTGAGGTTATTTTCCTGACACCACACTCCGAGGGCCCTCACCTCCTCCCTGTAGGCCGTCTCGTCGTTGTTGGTAATCAAGCCTACCACTGTAGTGTCATCCGCAAACTTGATGATTGAGTTGGAGGCGTGCATGGCCACGCAGTCGTGGGTGAACAGGGAGTACAGGAGAGGGCTCAGAACGCACCCTTGTGGGGCCCCAGTGTTGAGGATCAGCGGGGTGGAGATGTTGTTACCTACCCTCACCACCTGGGGGCGGCCCGTCAGGAAGTCCAGGACCCAGTTGCACAGGGCGGGGTCGAGACCCAGGGTCTCGAGCTTGATGACGAGTTTGGAGGGTACTATGGTGTTGAATGCTGAGCTGTAATCGATGAACAGCATTCTCACATGGGTATTCCTCTTGTCCAGATGGGTTAGGGCAGTGTGCAGTGTGGTTGCGATTGCGTCGTCTGTGGACCTATTGGGTCGGTAAGCAAATTGGAGTGGGTCTAGGGTGTCCGGTAGGGTGGAGGTGATATGGTCCTTGACTAGTCTCTCAAAGCACTTCATGATGACGGAAGTGAGTGCTACGGGGCGGTAGTCGTTTAGCTCAGTTACCTTAGCTTTCTTGGGAACAGGAACAATGGTGGCCCTCTTGAAGCATGTGGGAACAGCAGACTGGGATAAGGATTGATTGAATATGTCCGTAAACACACCAGCCAGCTGGTCTGCGCATGCTCTGAGGACGCGGCTGGGAATGCCGTCTGGGCCTGCAGCCTTGCGAGGGTTAACACGTTTAAATGTTTTACTCACCTCGGCTGCAGTGAAGGAGAGCCCGCAGGTTTTGGTAGGGGGCCGTGTCAGTGGCACTGTATTGTCCTCAATGCGGGCAAAAAAGTTGTTTAGCCTGTCTGGGAGCAAGACATCCTGGTCCGCGACGGGGCTGGTTTTCTTTTTGTAATCCGTGATTGACTGTAGACCCTGCCACATACCTCTTGTGTCTGAGCTGTTGAATTGCGACTCGATTTTGTCTCTGTACTGGGACTTAGCCTGTTTGATTGCCTTGCGGAGAGAATAGCTACACTGTTTGTATTCGGTCATGCTTCCGGTCACCTTGCCCTGGTTAAAAGCAGTGGTTCGCGCTTTCAGTTTCACGCGAATGCTGCCGTCAATCCACGGTTTCTGGTTTGGGAATGTTTTAATCGTTGCTGTGGGTACGACATCGTCAATGCACTTCCTAATGAACTCGCTCACCGAATCAGCATATTCGTCAATATTGTTGTTGGACGCGATGCGGAACATATTCCAATCCGCGTGATCGAAGCAGTCTTGAAGCGTGGATTCAGATTGGTCGGACCAGCGTTGAACAGACCTGAGCGCGGGAGCTTGTTGTTTGAGTTTCTGTTTGTAGGCTGGAATCAACAAAATGGAGTCGTGGTCAGCTTTTCCGAAAGGGGGGCGGGGGAGGGCCTTATATGCGTCGCGGAAATTAGTATAACAATGATCTAGGGTTTTTCCAGCCCTGGTAGCACAATCGATATGCTGATAGAATTTAGGGAGTTTTGTTTTTAGATTAGCCTTGTTAAAATCCCCAGCTACGATGAATGCAGCCTCAGGGTGTGTGGTTTCCAGTTTACAAAGAGTCAGATAAAGTTCGTTCAGGGCCATCGATGTGTCTGCTTGGGGGGGAATATATACGGCTGTGATTATGATTGAAGAGAATTCCCTTGGTAGATAATGCGGTCGACATTTGATTGTGAGGAGTTCTAGATCAGGTGAACAGAATGACTTGAGTTCCTGTGTGTTGTTATGATGATCACACCACTTCTCGTTAATCATAAGGCATACCCCCCCGCCCCTCTTCTTACCGGAAAGATGTTTGTTTCTGTCGGCGCGATGCATGAAGAAACCAGCTGGCTGCACCGACTCCGTTAGCGTCCCTTGAGTTAGCCATGTTTCCGTGAAGCAGAGCACGTTGCAATCCCTGATGTCTCTCTGGAATGCTACCCGTGCTCGGATTTCATCAACCTTATTGTCAAGAGACTGGACATTGGCGAGTAGTATGCTAGGGAGTGGAGCGCGATGTGCCCGTCTCCGAAGCCTGACCACGAGACCGCCTCGTTTGCCCCTTTTTCGGCGTCGCACAGGGTCGCCGGCTGGGATCAGATCCATTGTATTGGGTGGAAGGCAAAACACTGGATCCGTTTCAGGAAAGTCATATTCCTGGTAGGAACGATGATGAGTTGACGTTAATCGTATATTCAGTAGTTCCTCCCGACTGTATGTAATGAAACCTAAGATTACCTGGGGTACCGATGTAAGAAATAACACATAAAAGAACAAAATACTGCATATTTTCCAAGGAACGCGAAGCGAGGCGGCCATCTCTTTTCGGCGCCGGAAGTACACATGTGTGTGTGTGTGTGTGTGTGTGTGTGTGTGTGTGCGTATGTGTGTGTAATAATCAACTAGATGAATCAGAGATACTGTCTGGTCCTGATACTGTAGAATAATCAGCTAGATGAATCAGAGATACTGTCTGGTCCTGATACTGTAGAATAATCAAATAGATGAATCAGAGATACTGTCTGGTCCTGATACTGTAGAATAATCAGCTAGATGAATCAGAGATACTGTCTGGTCCTGATACTGTAGAATAATCAACTAGATGAATCAGAGATACTGTCTGGTCCTGATACTGTAAAATAATCAACTAGATGAATCAGAGATACTGTCTGGTCCTGATACTGTAGAATAATCAACTAGATGAATCAGAGATACTGTCTGGTCCTGATACTGTAGAATAATCAGCTAGATGAATCAGAGATACTGTCTGGTCCTGATACTGTAGAACGATCAACTAGATGAATCAGAGATACTGTCTGGTCCTGATACTGTAGAATAATCAGCTAGATGAATCAGAGATACTGTCTGGTCCTGATACTGTAGAATAATCAACTAGATGAATCAGAGATACTGTCTGGTCCTGATACTGTAGAATAATCAACTAGATGAATCAGATATACTGTCTGGTCCTGATACTGTAGAATAATCAACTAGATGAATCAGATATACTGTCTGGTCCTGATACTGTAGATTAATCAACTAGATGAATCAGAGATACTGTCTGGTCCTGATACTGTAGAATAATCAACTAGATGAATCAGAGATACTGTCTGGTCCTGATACTGTAGAATAATCAACTAGATGAATCAGAGATACTGTCTGGTCCTGATACTGTAGAATAATCAACTAGATGAATCAGAGATACTGTCTGGTCCTGATACTGTAGAATAATCAACTAGATGAATCAGAGATACTGTCTGGTCCTGATACTGTAGAATAATCAGCTAGATGAATCAGAGATACTGTCTGATCCTGATACTGTAGATTAATCAACTAGATGAATCAAAGATCCTGTCTGGTCCTGATACTGTAGAATAATCAACTAGATGAATCAGAGATACTGTCTGGTCCTGATACTGTAGAATAATCAACTAGATGAATCAGAGATACTGTCTGGTCCTGATACTGTAGAATAATCAACTAGATCCTGTCTGGTCCTGATACTGTAGAATAACCAACTAGATGAATCAGAGATACTGTCTGGTCCTGATACTGTAGAATAATCAACTAGATGAATCAGAGATACTGTCTGGTCCTGATACTGTAGAATAATCAACTAGATCCTGTCTGGTCCTGATACTGTAGAATAACCAACTAGATGAATCAGAGATACTGTCTGGTCCTGATACTGTAGAATAATCAACTAGATGAATCAGAGATACTGTCTGGTCCTGATACTGTAGAATAACCAACTAGATGAATCAGAGATACTGTCTGGTCCTGATACTGTAGAATAATCAACTAGATGAATCAGAGATCCTGTCTGGTCCTGATACTGTAGAATAATCAGCTAGATGAATCAGAGATCCTGTCTGGTCCTGATACTGTAGAATAATCAACTAGATGAATCAGAGATACTGTCTGGTCCCGATACTGTAGAATAATCAACTAGATGAATCAGAGATACTGTCTGGTCCTGATACTGTAGAATAATCAACTAGATGAATCAGAGATACTGTCTGGTCCTGATACTGTAGAATAATCAACTAGATGAATCAGAGATACTGTCTGGTCCTGATACTGTAGAATAATCAACTAGATGAATCAGAGATACTGTCTGGTCCTGATACTGTAGAATAATCAACTAGATGAATCAGAGATACTGTGTGGTCCTGATACTGTAGAATAATCAACTAGATGAATCAGAGATACTGTCTGGTCCTGATACTGTAGAATAATCAACTAGATGAATCAGAGATACTGTCTGGTCCTGATACTGTAGAATAATCAACTAGATGAATCAGAGATACTGTCTGGTCCTGATACTGTAGAATAATCAACTAGATGAATCAGAGATACTGTCTGGTCCTGATACTGTAGAATAATCAACTAGATGAATCAGAGATACTGTCTGGTCCTGATACTGTAGAATAATCAGCTAGATGAATCAGAGATACTGTCTGGTCCTGATACTGTAGAATAATCAGCTAGATGAATCAGAGATACTGTCTGGTCCTGATACTGTAGAATAATCAACTAGATGAATCAGAGATACTGTCTGGTCCTGATACTGTAGAATAATCACCTAGATGAATCAGAGATACTGTCTGGTCCTGATACTGTAGAATAATCAACTAGATGAATCAGAGATACTGTCTGGTCCTGATACTGTAGAACAATCAACTAGATGAATCAGAGATACTGTCTGGTCCTGATACTGTAGAATAATCAACTAGATGAATCAGAGATACTGTCTGGTCCTGATACTGTAGAATAATCAACTAGATGAATCAGAGATACTGTCTGGTCCTGATACTGTAAAATAATCACCTAGATGAATCAGAGATACTGTCTGGGCCTGATACTGTAGAATAATCAGCTACAGTATCAGGACCAGACAGGATCTCTGTGACCATCATAACAACACTCAGGAACTAAAGTCATTCTGTTCACCTGATCTAGAACTCCTCACAATCAAATGTAGACCGCATTATCTACCAAGGGAATTCACTTCGGTCATAATCACAGCCGTATATATTCCCCCCCAAGCAGACACATCGATGGCCCTGAACGAACTCTATCTGACTCTCTGTAAACTGGAAACCACACACCCTGAGGCTGCATTCATCGTAGCTGGGGATTTTAACAAGGCTAATCTAAAAACAAAACTCCCTAAATTCTATCAGCACATCGATTGTCCGACCAGGGCTGGCAGAACTCTGGACCATTGTTATACTAACTTCCGCGACGCATATAAGGCCCTCCCCCGCCCTCCTTTCGGAAAAGCTGACCACGACTCCATTTTGTTGATTCCAGCCTACAAACAGAAATTAAAACTACAAGCTCCCGCGCTCAGGTCTGTTCAATGCTGGTCCGACCAATCTGAATCCACGCTTCAAGACTGCTTTGATCACGCGGATTGGAATATGTTCCGCACGGCGTCCAACAACAACAATGATGAATATGCAGATTCGGTGAGCGAGTTCATTAGGAAGTGCATTGACGATGTCGTACCCAGAGCAACGATTAAAACATTCCCAAACCAGAAACCGTGGATTAACGGCAGCATTCGCGTGAAACTGAAAGCGCGAACCACTGCTTTTAACCAGGGCAAGGTGACCGGAAACATGACCGAATACACACAGTGTAGCTATTCTCTCCGCAAGGCTATCAAACAGGCTAAGTCCCAGTACAGAGACAAAATTGAATCGCAATTCAACAGCTCAGACACAAGGGGTATGTGGCAGGGTCTACAGTCTATCACGGATTACAAAAAGAAAAGCAGCCCCGTCGCGGATCAGGATGTCTTGCTCCCAGACAGGCTAAATACCTTTTTTGCCCGCTTTGAGGATAATACAGTGCCACTGACACGGCCCACTACCAAAACCTGCGGGCTCTCCTTCACTGCAGCCGAGGTGAGTAAAACATTTAAACGTGTTAACCCTCGCAAGGCTGCAGGCCCAGACGGCATTCCCAGCCGCGTCCTCAGAGCATGCGCAGACCAGCTGGCTGGTGTGTTTACGGACATATTCAATCAATCCTTAGCCCAGTCTGCTGTTCCCACATGCTTCAAGAGGGCCACCATTGTTCCTGTTCCCAAGAAAGCTAAGGTAACTGAGCTAAACGACTACCGCCCCGTAGCACTCACTTCCGTCATCATGAAGTGCTTTGAGAGACTAGTCAAGGACCATATCACCTCCACCCTACCGGACACCCTAGACCCACTCCAATTTGCTTACCGACCCAATAGGTCCACAGACGACGCAATCGCAACCACACTGCACACTGCCCTAACCCATCTGGACAAGAGGATTACCTATGTGAGAATGCTGTTCATCGACTACAGCTCAGCATTCAACACCATAGTACCCTCCAAACTCGTCATCAAGCTCGAGACCCTGGGCCTCGACCCCGCCCTGTGCAACTGGGTCCTGGACTTCCTGACGGGCCGCCCCCAGGTGGTGAGGGTAGGTAACAACATCTCCACCCCGCTGATCCTCAACACTGGGGCCCCACAAGGGTGCGTTCTGAGCCCTCTCCTGTACTCCCTGTTCACCCACGACTGCGTGGCCATGCACGCCTCCAACTCAATCATCAAGTTTGCGGACGACACTACAGTGGTAGGCTTGATTACCAACAACGACGAGACGGCCTACAGGGAGGAGGTGAGGGCCCTCGGAGTGTGGTGTCAGGAAAATAACCTCACACTCAACGTCAACAAAACAAAGGAGATGATTGTGGACTTCAGGAAACAGCAGAGGGAGCTCCCCCCTATCCACATCGACGGGTCAGTAGTGGAGAAGGTGGAAAGTTTTAAGTTCCTCGGTGTACACATCACGGACAAACTGAATTGGTCCACCCACACAGACAGCGTTGTGAAGAAGGCGCAGCAGCGCCTCTTCAACCTCAGGAGGCTGAAGAAATTCGGCTTGTCACCAAAAGCACTCACAAACTTCTACAGATGCACAATCGAGAGCATCCTGTCGGGCTGTATCACCGCCTGGTACGGCAACTGCTCCGCACACAACCGTAAGGCTCTCCAGAGGGTAGTGAGGTCGGCAGAACGCATCACCCGGGGCAAACTACCTGCCCTCCAGGACACCTACACCACCCGATGTCACAGGAAGGCCATAAAGATCATCAAGGACAACAACCACCCAAGCCACTACCTGTTCACCCCGCTATCATCCAGAAGGCGAGGTCAGTACAGGTGCATCCAAGCAGGGACCGAGAGACTGAAAAACAGCTTCTATCTCAAGGCCATCAGACTGTTAAACAGCCACCACTAACATTTAGCGGCCGCTGCCAACAAACTGACTCAGCTCCAGCCACCTTAAAAATGGGAATTGATGGAAATTATGTAAAAATGTACCACCAGCCACTTTAAACAATGCCACCTAATATAATGTTTACATACCCTACATTACACATCTCTTATGTATATGTATATACTGTACTCTATATCATCTACTGCATCTTGCCATCTTATGTAATACATGGACCACTAGCCACTTTAAACTATGCCACTTTATGTTTACATACCCTACAGTACTCATCTCATAGGTATATACCGTACTCTATACCATCTACTGCACCTTGCCTATGCCGTCTGTACCATCACTCATTCATATATCTTTATGTACATATTCTTTATCCCTTTACACTTGCGTGTATAAGGTAGTAGTTGCGGAATTGTTAGGTTAGATTACTTGTTGTTATTACTGCATTGTCGGAACTAGAAGCACAAGCATTTCGCTACACTCGCATTAACATCTGCTAACCATGTGTATGTGACTAATAAATTTGATTTGATTTGAGTTAGATGAATCAGAGATACTGTCTGGTCCTGATACTGTAGAATAATCAGCTAGATGAATCAGAGATACTGTCTGGTCCTGATACTGTAGAATAATCAACTAGATGAATCAGAGATACTGTGTGGTCCTGATACTGTAGAATAATCAGCTAGATGAATCAGAGATACTGTCTGGTCCTGATACTGTAGAATAATCAACAAGATGAATCAGAGATACTGTCTGGTCCTGATACTGTAGAATAATCAACTAGATGAATCAGAGATACTGTCTGGTCCTGATACTGTAAAATAATCACCTAGATGAATCAGAGATACTGTCTGGTCCTGATACTGTAGAATAATCAACTAGATGAATCAGAGATACTGTCTGGTCCTGATACTGTAGAATAATCAACTAGATGAATCAGAGATACTGTCTGGTCCTGATACTGTAGAATATTCAGCTAGATGAATCAGAGATACTGTCTGGTCCTGATACTGTAGAATAATCAACTAGATGAATCAGAGATACTGTCTGGTCCTGATACTGTAGAATAATCAGCTAGATGAATCAGAGATACTGTCTGGTCCTGATACTGTAGAATAATCAACTAGATGAATCAGAGATACTGTCTGGTCCTGATACTGTAGAATAATCAACTAGATGAATCAGAGATACTGTCTGGTCCTGATACTGTAGAATAATCAACTAGATGAATCAGAGATACTGTCTGGTCCTGATACTGTAGAACAATCAACTAGATGAATCAGAGATACTGTCTGGTCCTGATACTGTAGAATAATCAACTAGATGAATCAGAGATACTGTCTGGTCCTGATACTGTAGAATAATCAACTAGATGAATCAGAGATACTGTCTGGTCCTGATACTGTAAAATAATCACCTAGATGAATCAGAGATACTGTCTGGGCCTGATACTGTAGAATAATCAGCTACAGTATCAGGACCAGACAGGATCTCTGTGACCATCATAACAACACTCAGGAACTAAAGTCATTCTGTTCACCTGATCTAGAACTCCTCACAATCAAATGTAGACCGCATTATCTACCAAGGGAATTCACTTCGGTCATAATCACAGCCGTATATATTCCCCCCCAAGCAGACACATCGATGGCCCTGAACGAACTCTATCTGACTCTCTGTAAACTGGAAACCACACACCCTGAGGCTGCATTCATCGTAGCTGGGGATTTTAACAAGGCTAATCTAAAAACAAAACTCCCTAAATTCTATCAGCACATCGATTGTCCGACCAGGGCTGGCAGAACTCTGGACCATTGTTATACTAACTTCCGCGACGCATATAAGGCCCTCCCCCGCCCTCCTTTCGGAAAAGCTGACCACGACTCCATTTTGTTGATTCCAGCCTACAAACAGAAATTAAAACTACAAGCTCCCGCGCTCAGGTCTGTTCAATGCTGGTCCGACCAATCTGAATCCACGCTTCAAGACTGCTTTGATCACGCGGATTGGAATATGTTCCGCACGGCGTCCAACAACAACAATGATGAATATGCAGATTCGGTGAGCGAGTTCATTAGGAAGTGCATTGACGATGTCGTACCCAGAGCAACGATTAAAACATTCCCAAACCAGAAACCGTGGATTAACGGCAGCATTCGCGTGAAACTGAAAGCGCGAACCACTGCTTTTAACCAGGGCAAGGTGACCGGAAACATGACCGAATACACACAGTGTAGCTATTCTCTCCGCAAGGCTATCAAACAGGCTAAGTCCCAGTACAGAGACAAAATTGAATCGCAATTCAACAGCTCAGACACAAGGGGTATGTGGCAGGGTCTACAGTCTATCACGGATTACAAAAAGAAAAGCAGCCCCGTCGCGGATCAGGATGTCTTGCTCCCAGACAGGCTAAATACCTTTTTTGCCCGCTTTGAGGATAATACAGTGCCACTGACACGGCCCACTACCAAAACCTGCGGGCTCTCCTTCACTGCAGCCGAGGTGAGTAAAACATTTAAACGTGTTAACCCTCGCAAGGCTGCAGGCCCAGACGGCATTCCCAGCCGCGTCCTCAGAGCATGCGCAGACCAGCTGGCTGGTGTGTTTACGGACATATTCAATCAATCCTTAGCCCAGTCTGCTGTTCCCACATGCTTCAAGAGGGCCACCATTGTTCCTGTTCCCAAGAAAGCTAAGGTAACTGAGCTAAACGACTACCGCCCCGTAGCACTCACTTCCGTCATCATGAAGTGCTTTGAGAGACTAGTCAAGGACCATATCACCTCCACCCTACCGGACACCCTAGACCCACTCCAATTTGCTTACCGACCCAATAGGTCCACAGACGACGCAATCGCAACCACACTGCACACTGCCCTAACCCATCTGGACAAGAGGATTACCTATGTGAGAATGCTGTTCATCGACTACAGCTCAGCATTCAACACCATAGTACCCTCCAAACTCGTCATCAAGCTCGAGACCCTGGGCCTCGACCCCGCCCTGTGCAACTGGGTCCTGGACTTCCTGACGGGCCGCCCCCAGGTGGTGAGGGTAGGTAACAACATCTCCACCCCGCTGATCCTCAACACTGGGGCCCCACAAGGGTGCGTTCTGAGCCCTCTCCTGTACTCCCTGTTCACCCACGACTGCGTGGCCATGCACGCCTCCAACTCAATCATCAAGTTTGCGGACGACACTACAGTGGTAGGCTTGATTACCAACAACGACGAGACGGCCTACAGGGAGGAGGTGAGGGCCCTCGGAGTGTGGTGTCAGGAAAATAACCTCACACTCAACGTCAACAAAACAAAGGAGATGATTGTGGACTTCAGGAAACAGCAGAGGGAGCTCCCCCCTATCCACATCGACGGGTCAGTAGTGGAGAAGGTGGAAAGTTTTAAGTTCCTCGGTGTACACATCACGGACAAACTGAATTGGTCCACCCACACAGACAGCGTTGTGAAGAAGGCGCAGCAGCGCCTCTTCAACCTCAGGAGGCTGAAGAAATTCGGCTTGTCACCAAAAGCACTCACAAACTTCTACAGATGCACAATCGAGAGCATCCTGTCGGGCTGTATCACCGCCTGGTACGGCAACTGCTCCGCACACAACCGTAAGGCTCTCCAGAGGGTAGTGAGGTCGGCAGAACGCATCACCCGGGGCAAACTACCTGCCCTCCAGGACACCTACACCACCCGATGTCACAGGAAGGCCATAAAGATCATCAAGGACAACAACCACCCAAGCCACTACCTGTTCACCCCGCTATCATCCAGAAGGCGAGGTCAGTACAGGTGCATCCAAGCAGGGACCGAGAGACTGAAAAACAGCTTCTATCTCAAGGCCATCAGACTGTTAAACAGCCACCACTAACATTTAGCGGCCGCTGCCAACAAACTGACTCAGCTCCAGCCACCTTAAAAATGGGAATTGATGGAAATTATGTAAAAATGTACCACCAGCCACTTTAAACAATGCCACCTAATATAATGTTTACATACCCTACATTACACATCTCTTATGTATATGTATATACTGTACTCTATATCATCTACTGCATCTTGCCATCTTATGTAATACATGGACCACTAGCCACTTTAAACTATGCCACTTTATGTTTACATACCCTACAGTACTCATCTCATAGGTATATACCGTACTCTATACCATCTACTGCACCTTGCCTATGCCGTCTGTACCATCACTCATTCATATATCTTTATGTACATATTCTTTATCCCTTTACACTTGCGTGTATAAGGTAGTAGTTGCGGAATTGTTAGGTTAGATTACTTGTTGTTATTACTGCATTGTCGGAACTAGAAGCACAAGCATTTCGCTACACTCGCATTAACATCTGCTAACCATGTGTATGTGACTAATAAATTTGATTTGATTTGAGTTAGATGAATCAGAGATACTGTCTGGTCCTGATACTGTAGAATAATCAGCTAGATGAATCAGAGATACTGTCTGGTCCTGATACTGTAGAATAATCAACTAGATGAATCAGAGATACTGTGTGGTCCTGATACTGTAGAATAATCAGCTAGATGAATCAGAGATACTGTCTGGTCCTGATACTGTAGAATAATCAACAAGATGAATCAGAGATACTGTCTGGTCCTGATACTGTAGAATAATCAACTAGATGAATCAGAGATACTGTCTGGTCCTGATACTGTAAAATAATCACCTAGATGAATCAGAGATACTGTCTGGTCCTGATACTGTAGAATAATCAACTAGATGAATCAGAGATACTGTCTGGTCCTGATACTGTAGAATAATCAACTAGATGAATCAGAGATACTGTCTGGTCCTGATACTGTAGAATATTCAGCTAGATGAATCAGAGATACTGTCTGGTCCTGATACTGTAGAATAATCAACTAGATGAATCAGAGATACTGTCTGGTCCTGATACTGTAGAATAATCAGCTAGATGAATCAGAGATACTGTCTGGTCCTGATACTGTAGAATAATCAACTAGATGAATCAGAGATACTGTCTGGTCCTGATACTGTAGAATAATCAACTAGATGAATCAGAGATACTGTCTGGTCCTGATACTGTAAAATAATCAACTAGATGAATCAGAGATACTGTCTGGTCCTGATACTGTAGAATAATCAGCTAGATGAATCAGAGATACTGTCTGGTCCTGATACTGTAGAATAATCAACTAGATGAATCAGAGATACTGTCTGGTCCTGATACTGTAAAATAATCACCTAGATGAATCAGAGATACTGTCTGGTCCTGATACTGTAGAATAATCAACTAGATGAATCAGAGATACTGTCTGGTCCTGATACTGTAGAATAATCAACTAGATGAATCAGAGATACTGTCTGGTCCTGATACTGTAGAATATTCAGCTAGATGAATCAGAGATACTGTCTGGTCCTGATACTGTAGAATAATCAACTAGATGAATCAGAGATACTGTCTGGTCCTGATACTGTAGAATAATCAGCTAGATGAATCAGAGATACTGTCTGGTCCTGATACTGTAGAATAATCAACTAGATGAATCAGAGATACTGTCTGGTCCTGATACTGTAGAATAATCAACTAGATGAATCAGAGATACTGTCTGGTCCTGATACTGTAAAATAATCAACTAGATGAATCAGAGATACTGTCTGGTCCTGATACTGTAGAATAATCAACTAGATGAATCAGAGATACTGTCTGGTCCTGATACTGTAGAATAATCAGCTAGATGAATCAGAGATACTGTCTGGTCCTGATACTGTAGAACGATCAACTAGATGAATCAGAGATACTGTCTGGTCCTGATACTGTAGAATAATCAGCTAGATGAATCAGAGATACTGTCTGGTGCTGATACTGTAGAATAATCAGCTAGATGAATCAGAGATACTGTCTGGTGCTGATACTGTAGAATAATCAACTAGATGAATCAGAGATACTGTCTGGTCCTGATACTGTAGAATAATCAACTAGATGAATCAGAGATACTGTCTGGTCCTGATACTGTAGAATAATCAGCTAGATGAATCAGAGATACTGTCTGGTCCTGATACTGTAGAATAATCAACTAGATGAATCAGAGATACTGTCTGGTCCTGATACTGTAGAATAATCCTGATTGGATCCCCTGGATAGGAGCGTCTGTCTCCTGATTGGATCCCCTGGATAGGAGCGTCTGTCTCCTGATTGGATCCCCTGGATAGGAGCGTCTGGATAGGAGCATCTGTCTCCTGATTGGATCCCCTGGATAGGAGCGTCTGTCTCCTGATTGGATCCCCTGGATAGGAGCGTCTGTCTCCTGATTGGATCCCCTGAATAGGAGCGTCTGGATAGGAGCGTCTGTCTCCTGATTGGATCCCCTGGATAGGAGCGTCTGTCTCCTGATTGGATCCCCTGGATAGGAGCGTCTGTCTCCTGATTGGATCCCCTGGATAGGAGCGTCTGGATAGGAGCATCTGTCTCCTGATTGGATCCCCTGGATAGGAGCGTCTGTCTCCTGATTGGATCCCCTGGATAGGAGCGTCTGTCTCCTGATTGGATCCCCTGAATAGGAGCGTCTGTCTCCTGATTGGATCCCCTGAATAGGAGCGTCTGGATAGGAGCGTCTGTCTCCTGATTAGATCCCCTGGATAGGAGCGTCTGTCTCCTGATTGGATCCCCTGGATAGAAGCGTCTGTCTCCTGATTGGATCCCCTGGATAGGAGCGTCTGTCTCCTGATTGGATCCCCTGGATAGAAGCGTCTGTCTCCTGATTGGATCCACTGGATAGGAGCGTCTGGATAGGGGCGTCTGTCTCCTGATTGGATCCCCTGGATAGGAGCGTCTGTCTCCTGATTGGATCCCCTGAATAGGAGCGTCTGTCTCCTGATTGGATCCCCTGGATAGGAGCGTCTGGATAGGAGCGTCTGTCTCCTGATTGGATCCCCTGAATAGGAGCGTCTGGATAGGAGCGTCTGTCTCCTGATTGGATCCCCTGGATAGGAGCGTCTGTCTCCTGATTGGATCCCCTGGATAGGAGCGTCTGTCTCCTGATTGGATCCCCTGGATAGGAGCGTCTGGATAGGAGCGTCTGTCTCCTGATTGGATCCCCTGGATAGGAGCGTCTGTCTCCTGATTGGATCCCCTGGATAGGAGCGTCTGTCTCCTGATTGGATCCCCTGGATAGGAGCGTCTGTCTCCTGATTGGATCCCCTGGATAGAAGCGTCTGTCTCCTGATTGGATCCCCTGGATAGGAGCGTCTGTCTCCTGATTGGATCCCCTGGATAGGAGCGTCTGTCTCCTGATTGGATCCCCTGGATAGGAGCGTCTGTCTCCTGATTGGATCCCCTGGATAGGAGCGTCTGTCTCCTGATTGGATCCCCTGGATAGGGGACGACTAATCTCGGATTGTTGACAACTATTGTCTGTTGTTTACAGTATGATGTGTTCAGCTTTTGCGTGTGTGTGTGCGTGCGTGCGCGTGTGTGTGCGTGTGTGTGTGTGTGTGCGTGCGTGTGTGTGTGTGAGTTCATCTGTGGTTAAAGGGGGGGGGGGGGGGGGGGGGGGGGTTGAAAGCCTCCTGTTGTCACGATAATATCCAAATCAACAGAAACAACACACACACGGTCAACAGTTGTGTTAGTCTGAACCGTAAGGTTAGGTAGGTCACTTCATTTGCTACGTTAATAAGAGAAGAACATTGAAGTTCATTGAGCTGCAGAAAATGTCATATGGAAATGTTTGTTTGGGGGAAGGACCGACACGGGTCTACATCCTGGTACCAGTGTTCTAACTCTGTTAAACTCCTCACCGCCGTGACTGGATGCAAATCCAATACATTTTCCTCATTGACGAAACATTCAACATTTTCAGTTGAAATTCAACCAGTTAGTGAGGCTACAACAGATAGATATGCAACAACACATAGAGCTACAACAGATAGATATGCAACAGTACATAGAGCTACAACAGATAGATATGCAACAGTACATAGAGCTACAACAGATAGATATGCAACAGTACATAGAGCTACAACAGATAGATATGCAACAGTACATAGAGCTACAACAGATAGATATGCAACAGTACATAGAGCAGTACATAGAGCTACAACAGATAGATATGCAACAGTACATAGAGCTACAACAGATAGATATGCAACAGTACATAGAGCTACAACAGATAGATATGCAACAGTACATAGAGCAGTACATAGAGCTACAACAGATAGATATGCAACAGTACATAGAGCTACAACAGATAGATATGCAACAGTACATAGAGCTACAACAGATAGATATGCAACAGTACATAGAGCTACAACAGATAGATATGCAACAGTACATAGAGTTACAACAGATAGATATGCAACAGTACATAGAGTTACAACAGATAGAAATGCAACAGTACATAAAGCTACAACAGATAGATATGCAACAGTACATAGAGCTACAACAGATAGATATGCAACAGTACATAGAGCTACAACAGATAGATATGCAACAGTACATAGAGTTACAACAGATAGAAATGCAACAGTACATAGAGCTACAAAAGATAGATATGCAACAGTACATAGAGCTACAACAGATAGATATGCAACAGTACATAGAGCTACAACAGTTAGATATGCAACAGTACATAGAGCTACAACAGATAGATATGCAACAGTACATAGAGCTACAACAGTTAGATATGCAACAGTACATAGAGCTACAACAGATAGATATGCAATGCTATGTTTCTTGCTGTATTAGAATTATTTTTGATCTAAAACATGGTGAAGACCCAAAAATGCCCTCCCTGGAAGCCTGTGTTTCAGACATAAGGAAGTGGATGATGGCAAATGTTTTATTTTTAAACTCGGACAAAACAGAGATGCTTCTAGGTCCCAAGAAACAAAGAGATCTTCTGTTAAATCTGACAATTAATCTTGATGGTTGTTTACAGTCGTCTCAAATAAAACTGTGAAGGACCTCGGCGTTACTCTGGACCCTGATCTCTCTTTTTGACAAACATATCAAGAATATTTTAAGGGCGGCTTTCTTCCCCCTCATCTTCATCTTCATCTTCGGAACGTTGAACAAAATTCATCATTTTTGGGGTGCCAAAAACGATGCAGAAAAAGCTCCTCCATGTTTTGGCCACTTCTAGATTAGACTAGTACAATGCTCTACTTGTCACGTTCGCCGTAAGGAGGAGACCAAGGTGGAGGAGACCAAGGTGGAGGAGACCAAGGTGGAGGAGACCAAGGTGGAGGAGACCAAGGTGGAGGAGACCAAGGTGGAGGAGACCAAGGTGCAGCGCGGTATACGTACATTCTTCTTTATTTAAGAATGAACACTGAACAAACGAACAAAATAACAAAACGTGAAGCTAATATGAGTAGTGCAGACAGACAACTAAACATAGAACAAGAACCCACAAAACACCAAAGGGAAAATGGATACCTAAATATGATCCCCAATCAGAGACAACGATAAACAGCTGCCTCTGATTGGGAACCATATCAGGCCAACATAGACATACAAATAACCCTAGACAATACAAAAACTAATGTACCCACCCTAGTCACACCCTGACCTAACCAACATATAAAGATAACAGAGATACCTCAGGTCATGGCGTGACACTGCTCTCCGGCTCATCTATGAACGTTTGAACATCTTGACTAACAATCTGGCCTTAAACTTCTTATGGCTTAAATCTCGTTAACGAGATCGATATGACAACAGCCAGTGAAAGTGCAGGGCGCCAAATTCAAAACAACAGAAATCTCATAATTAAAATTCCTCAAACATACAAGTATTTTACACCATTTTAAAGATAAACTTGTTGTTAATCCCACCACAGTGTCCGATTTTAAAAAATGCTTTACGACGAAAGCACACCAAACGATTGTGTTAGGTCAGTACCTAGTCACAGAAAAACACAGCCATTTTTCCAGCCAAAGAGAGGAGTCACAAAAAGCAGAAATAGAGATAAAATGAATCACTAACCTTTGATGATCTTCATCAGATGACACTCATAGGACTTCATGTTACACAATACATGTATGTTTGGTTCAATAAAGTTCATATTTATATCCAAAAATCTCAGTTTACATTGGCGCGTTACGTTCAGTAATGTTTTGCTTCCAAAACATCCAGTGATTTTGCAGAGAGCCACATCAATTTACAAAAATACTCATCATAAATGTTGATGAAAATACAAGTGTTATGCATGGAACTTTAGATAACCTTCTCCTTAATGCAACCGCTGTGTCAGATTTCAAAAAAGCTTTACCGAAAAAGCACACCATGCAATAATCTGAGTACAGCACTCAGACAACAAAACAAGCCATGCAGATATCCACCATGTTGTGGAGTCAACAGAAGTCAGAAATAGCATTATAAATATTCACTTACCTTTGATGATCTTCATCAGAATGTACTCCCAGGAATCCCAGTTCGACAATAAATGTTTGTTTTGTTCGATAAAGCCCATCATTTATGTCCAAATACCTCCTTTTTGTTCGCGCCTTGAGTTCACAAATCCAAATTCACGACGCGCAGGCCAGACGAAAAGTCAAAAAATTACAGTTCGTAGAAACATGTCAAACGATGCATAGAATCAATCTTTAGTATGTTTTTAACATATATCTTCAATAATGTTTCAACCGGAGAATTCCTTTGTCTGTAAAAATGCGATGGAACGCAGGTCGCTCTCACGTGAGCACGCGTGATCAGCTCATAGCACTCTGCCAGACACCTCAATCAGCTCCCATTCCCCCATTCTTCACAGTAGAAGCATCAAACAAGGTTCTAAAGACTGTTGACATCTAGTGGAAGCCTTAGGAAGTGCAATCGGACCAAATTTCCACTGTATCTTGGATAGGCAAAGAGTTGAAAAACTAAAGATTTTCCACTTCCTGGTTGGATTCTTTCTCAGGTTTTTGCCTGCCATATGAGTTCTGTTATACTCACAGACATCATTCATACAGTTTTAGAAACTTCAGAGTGTTTTCTATCCAAATCTAATAATATGCATATCTTAGCTTCTGAGCCTGAGAAGCAGGCAGTTTACTCTTATTCATCCAAGCTACTCAATACTGCCCCCCAGCCATAAGAAGTTAATGGCCATGTACTCTTATAATCTCCCCCTGGCACAGCCAGAAGAGGACTGGCCACCCCCTCAGAGCCTGGTTCCTCTGTAGGTTTCTTCCTAGGTACCTGCCTTTCTAGGGGAGTTTTTCCTAGCCACTGCAGTGTGGATGGATTAGATAGCTCTCTGTCTCCTCCTGCTGGTGAGAACAGGGTACTGCAGTGTGGATGGATTAGATAGCTCTCTGTCTCTTCCTGCTGGTGAGAACAGGGTACTGCAGTGTGGATGGATTAGATAGCTCTCTGTCTCCTCCTGCTGGTGAGAACAGGATACTGCAGTGTGGATGGATTAGATAGCTCTCTGTCTCCACCTGCTGGTAAGAACAGGGTACTGCAATATACTGGATTATTGGGGTGAGGACTTTCTCTTGTCCTATTTCTTTATTTTCTTTAACATTTATTCAACTAGGCAAGTCAGCTAGGAACAAATTCTTATTTTTCAATGACGGACTACCTCACCCAAACCTTTCCCATAACCCGGACAACGCGGACAACGCTGGGCAAATTGTGCCCTATGGAACGGATGTGATGGAGCCCAGGATCGAACCAGGGCCTGTAGTGACACCGCGATCACTGAGATGCAGTGCCTTAGACCACTGCGCCACCCTGTAGTTCTGGCTTAGCCTGGTCGGTTAGACTAGGACCAGGATGTAGTAACCATCTAGAGAAAACAGACTAGGACCAGGATGTAGTAACCACCTAGAGAAAACAGACTAGGACCAGGATGTAGTAACCATCTAGAGAAAACAGACTAGGACCAGGATGTAGTAACCACCTAGAGAAAACAGACTAGGACCAGGATGTAGTAACCATCTAGAGAAAACAGACTAGGACCAGGATGTAGTAACCACCTAGAGATAACAGACTAGGACCAGGATGTAGTAACCACCTAGAGATAACAGACTAGGACCAGGATGTAGTAACCATCTAGAGATAACAGACTAGGACCAGGATGTAGTAACCACCTAGAGAAAACAGACTAGGACCAGGATGTAGTAACCATCTAGAGAAAACAGACTAGGACCAGGATGTAGTAACCACCTAGAGATAACAGACTAGGACCAGGATGTAGTAACCATCTAGAGAAAACAGACTAGGACCAGGATGTAGTAACCACCTAGAGATAACAGACTAGGACCAGGATGTAGTAACCACCTAGAGATAACAGACTAGGACCAGGATGTAGTAACCACCTAGAGATAACAGACTAGGACCAGGATGTAGTAACCATCTAGAGAAAACAGACTAGGACCAGGATGTAGTAACCATCTAGAGAAAACAGACTAGGACCAGGATGTAGTAACCATCTAGAGAAAACAGACTAGGACCAGGATGTAGTAACCATCTAGAGAAAACAGACTAGGACCAGGATGTAGTAACCACCTAGAGAAAACAGACTAGGACCAGGATGTAGTAACCATCTAGAGAAAACAGACTAGGACCAGGATGTAGTAACCATCTAGAGATAACAGACTAGGACCAGGATGTAGTAACCATCTAGAGATAACAGACTAGGACCAGGATGTAGTAACCACCTAGAGATAACAGACTAGGACCAGGATGTAGTAACCATCTAGAGATAACAGACTAGGACCAGGATGTAGTAACCACCTAGAGATAACAGACTAGGACCAGGATGTAGTAACCATCTAGAGAAAACAGACTAGGACCAGGATGTAGTAACCACCTAGAGAAAACAGACTAGGACCAGGATGTAGTAACCATCTAGAGAAAACAGACTAGGACCAGGATGTAGTAACCACCTAGAGATAACAGACTAGGACCAGGATGTAGTAACCACCTAGAGAAAACAGACTAGGACCAGGATGTAGTAACCATCTAGAGAAAACAGACTAGGACCAGGATGTAGTAACCACCTAGAGAAAACAGACTAGGACCAGGATGTAGTAACCACCTAGAGAAAACAGACTAGGACCAGGATGTAGTAACCATCTAGAGAAAACAGACTAGGACCAGGATGTAGTAACCATCTAGAGAAAACAGACTAGGACCAGGATGTAGTAACCACCTAGAGATAACAGACTAGGACCAGGATGTAGTAACCATCTAGAGAAAACAGACTAGGACCAGGATGTAGTAACCATCTAGAGATAACAGACTAGGACCAGGATGTAGTAACCACCTAGAGAAAACAGACTAGGACCAGGATGTAGTAACCACCTAGAGAAAACAGACTAGGACCAGGATGTAGTAACCACCTAGAGATAACAGACTAGGACCAGGATGTAGTAACCACCTAGAGAAAACAGACTAGGACCAGGATGTAGTAACCATCTAGAGAAAACAGACTAGGACCAGGATGTAGTAACCATCTAGAGACAACAGACTAGGACCAGGATGTAGTAACCACCTAGAGGAAACAGACTAGGACCAGGATGTAGTAACCATCTAGAGAAAACAGACTAGGACCAGGATGTAGTAACCACCTAGAGATAACAGACTAGGACCAGGATGTAGTAACCACCTAGAGATAACAGACTAGGACCAGGATGTAGTAACCACCTAGAGATAACAGACTAGGACCAGGATGTAGTAACCATCTAGAGAAAACAGACTAGGACCAGGATGTAGTAACCACCTAGAGATAACAGACTAGGACCAGGATGTAGTAACCACCTAGAGAAAACAGACTAGGACCAGGATGTAGTAACCACCTAGAGAAAACAGACTAGGACCAGGATGTAGTAACCATCTAGAGATAACAGACTAGGACCAGGATGTAGTAACCACCTAGAGATAACAGACTAGGACCAGGATGTAGTAACCACCTAGAGAAAACAGACTAGGACCAGGATGTAGTAACCATCTAGAGAAAACAGACTAGGACCAGGATGTAGTAACCACCTAGAGAAAACAGACTAGGACCAGGATGTAGTAACCATCTAGAGATAACAGACTAGGACCAGGATGTAGTAACCACCTAGAGAAAACAGACTAGGACCAGGATGTAGTAACCACCTAGAGAAAACAGACTAGGACCAGGATGTAGTAACCATCTAGAGACAACAGACTAGGACCAGGATGTAGTAACCACCTAGAGAAAACAGACTAGGACCAGGATGTAGTAACCATCTAGAGAAAACAGACTAGGACCAGGATGTAGTAACCACCTAGAGAAAACAGACTAGGACCAGGATGTAGTAACCACCTAGAGAAAACAGACTAGGACCAGGATGTAGTAACCATCTAGAGAAAACAGACTAGGACCAGGATGTAGTAACCACCTAGAGACAACAGACTAGGACCAGGATGTAGTAACCACCTAGAGAAAACAGACTAGGACCAGGATGTAGTAACCACCTAGAGATAACAGACTAGGACCAGGATGTAGTAACCACCTAGAGATAACAGACTAGGACCAGGATGTAGTAACCATCTAGAGAAAACAGACTAGGACCAGGATGTAGTAACCACCTAGAGAAAACAGACTAGGACCAGGATGTAGTAACCACCTAGAGAAAACAGACTAGGACCAGGATGTAGTAACCATCTAGAGAAAACAGACTAGGACCAGGATGTAGTAACCATCTAGAGATAACAGACTAGGACCAGGATGTAGTAACCATCTAGAGAAAACAGACTAGGACCAGGATGTAGTAACCACCTAGAGATAACAGACTAGGACCAGGATGTAGTAACCATCTAGAGAAAACAGACTAGGACCAGGATGTAGTAACCACCTAGAGATAACAGACTAGGACCAGGATGTAGTAACCACCTAGAGAAAACAGACTAGGACCAGGATGTAGTAACCACCTAGAGAAAACAGACTAGGACCAGGATGTAGTAACCATCTAGAGATAACAGACTAGGACCAGGATGTAGTAACCATCTAGAGAAAACAGACTAGGACCAGGATGTAGTAACCATCTAGAGAAAACAGACTAGGACCAGGATGTAGTAACCATCTAGAGAAAACAGACTAGGACCAGGATGTAGTAACCACCTAGAGAAAACAGACTAGGACCAGGATGTAGTAACCACCTAGAGAAAACAGACTAGGACCAGGATGTAGTAACCACCTAGAGATAACAGACTAGGACCAGGATGTAGTAACCACCTAGAGAAAACAGACTAGGACCAGGATGTAGTAACCATCTAGAGATAACAGACTAGGACCAGGATGTAGTAACCACCTAGAGAAAACAGACTAGGACCAGGATGTAGTAACCACCTAGAGAATACAGACTAGGACCAGGATGTAGTAACCATCTAGAGAAAACAGACTAGGACCAGGATGTAGTAACCACCTAGAGATAACAGACTAGGACCAGGATGTAGTAACCACCTAGAG
The DNA here is from genome assembly GCF_029448725.1 of Salvelinus fontinalis. NCBI lineage: Eukaryota > Metazoa > Chordata > Actinopteri > Salmoniformes > Salmonidae > Salvelinus > Salvelinus fontinalis. The sequence continues at coordinate 54,775 of NW_026601084.1, forward strand.
AAAACAGACTAGGACCAGGATGTAGTAACCACCTAAAGATAACAGACTAGGACCAGGATGTAGTAACCACCTAGAGATAACAGACTAGGACCAGGATGTAGTAACCATCTAGAGATAACAGACTAGGACCAGGATGTAGTAACCACCTAGAGATAACAGACTAGGACCAGGATGTAGTAACCATCTAGAGATAACAGACTAGGACCAGGATGTAGTAACCACCTAGAGATAACAGACTAGGACCAGGATGTAGTAACCATCTAGAGAAAACAGACTAGGACCAGGATGTAGTAACCACCTAGAGAAAACAGACTAGGACCAGGATGTAGTAACCATCTAGAGAAAACAGACTAGGACCAGGATGTAGTAACCACCTAGAGATAACAGACTAGGACCAGGATGTAGTAACCACCTAGAGAAAACAGACTAGGACCAGGATGTAGTAACCATCTAGAGAAAACAGACTAGGACCAGGATGTAGTAACCACCTAGAGAAAACAGACTAGGACCAGGATGTAGTAACCACCTAGAGAAAACAGACTAGGACCAGGATGTAGTAACCATCTAGAGAAAACAGACTAGGACCAGGATGTAGTAACCATCTAGAGAAAACAGACTAGGACCAGGATGTAGTAACCACCTAGAGATAACAGACTAGGACCAGGATGTAGTAACCATCTAGAGAAAACAGACTAGGACCAGGATGTAGTAACCATCTAGAGATAACAGACTAGGACCAGGATGTAGTAACCACCTAGAGAAAACAGACTAGGACCAGGATGTAGTAACCACCTAGAGAAAACAGACTAGGACCAGGATGTAGTAACCACCTAGAGATAACAGACTAGGACCAGGATGTAGTAACCACCTAGAGAAAACAGACTAGGACCAGGATGTAGTAACCATCTAGAGAAAACAGACTAGGACCAGGATGTAGTAACCATCTAGAGACAACAGACTAGGACCAGGATGTAGTAACCACCTAGAGGAAACAGACTAGGACCAGGATGTAGTAACCATCTAGAGAAAACAGACTAGGACCAGGATGTAGTAACCACCTAGAGATAACAGACTAGGACCAGGATGTAGTAACCACCTAGAGATAACAGACTAGGACCAGGATGTAGTAACCACCTAGAGATAACAGACTAGGACCAGGATGTAGTAACCATCTAGAGAAAACAGACTAGGACCAGGATGTAGTAACCACCTAGAGATAACAGACTAGGACCAGGATGTAGTAACCACCTAGAGAAAACAGACTAGGACCAGGATGTAGTAACCACCTAGAGAAAACAGACTAGGACCAGGATGTAGTAACCATCTAGAGAAAACAGACTAGGACCAGGATGTAGTAACCACCTAGAGATAACAGACTAGGACCAGGATGTAGTAACCACCTAGAGAAAACAGACTAGGACCAGGATGTAGTAACCATCTAGAGAAAAAAGACTAGGACCAGGATGTAGTAACCACCTAGAGAAAACAGACTAGGACCAGGATGTAGTAACCATCTAGAGATAACAGACTAGGACCAGGATGTAGTAACCACCTAGAGAAAACAGACTAGGACCAGGATGTAGTAACCACCTAGAGAAAACAGACTAGGACCAGGATGTAGTAACCATCTAGAGACAACAGACTAGGACCAGGATGTAGTAACCACCTAGAGAAAACAGACTAGGACCAGGATGTAGTAACCATCTAGAGAAAACAGACTAGGACCAGGATGTAGTAACCACCTAGAGAAAACAGACTAGGACCAGGATGTAGTAACCACCTAGAGAAAACAGACTAGGACCAGGATGTAGTAACCATCTAGAGAAAACAGACTAGGACCAGGATGTAGTAACCACCTAGAGACAACAGACTAGGACCAGGATGTAGTAACCACCTAGAGAAAACAGACTAGGACCAGGATGTAGTAACCACCTAGAGATAACAGACTAGGACCAGGATGTAGTAACCACCTAGAGATAACAGACTAGGACCAGGATGTAGTAACCATCTAGAGAAAACAGACTAGGACCAGGATGTAGTAACCACCTAGAGAAAACAGACTAGGACCAGGATGTAGTAACCACCTAGAGAAAACAGACTAGGACCAGGATGTAGTAACCATCTAGAGAAAACAGACTAGGACCAGGATGTAGTAACCATCTAGAGATAACAGACTAGGACCAGGATGTAGTAACCATCTAGAGAAAACAGACTAGGACCAGGATGTAGTAACCACCTAGAGATAACAGACTAGGACCAGGATGTAGTAACCATCTAGAGAAAACAGACTAGGACCAGGATGTAGTAACCACCTAGAGATAACAGACTAGGACCAGGATGTAGTAACCACCTAGAGAAAACAGACTAGGACCAGGATGTAGTAACCACCTAGAGAAAACAGACTAGGACCAGGATGTAGTAACCATCTAGAGATAACAGACTAGGACCAGGATGTAGTAACCATCTAGAGAAAACAGACTAGGACCAGGATGTAGTAACCATCTAGAGAAAACAGACTAGGACCAGGATGTAGTAACCATCTAGAGAAAACAGACTAGGACCAGGATGTAGTAACCACCTAGAGAAAACAGACTAGGACCAGGATGTAGTAACCACCTAGAGAAAACAGACTAGGACCAGGATGTAGTAACCACCTAGAGATAACAGACTAGGACCAGGATGTAGTAACCACCTAGAGAAAACAGACTAGGACCAGGATGTAGTAACCATCTAGAGATAACAGACTAGGACCAGGATGTAGTAACCACCTAGAGAAAACAGACTAGGACCAGGATGTAGTAACCACCTAGAGAATACAGACTAGGACCAGGATGTAGTAACCATCTAGAGAAAACAGACTAGGACCAGGATGTAGTAACCACCTAGAGATAACAGACTAGGACCAGGATGTAGTAACCACCTAGAGAAAACAGACTAGGACCAGGATGTAGTAACCACCTAAAGATAACAGACTAGGACCAGGATGTAGTAACCACCTAGAGATAACAGACTAGGACCAGGATGTAGTAACCAACTAGAGAAAACAGACTAGGACCAGGATGTAGTAACCACCTAGAGATAACAGACTAGGACCAGGATGTAGTAACCATCTAGAGAAAACAGACTAGGACCAGGATGTAGTAACCATCTAGAGATAACAGACTAGGACCAGGATGTAGTAACCATCTAGAGAATACAGACTAGGACCAGGATGTAGTAACCACCTAGAGAAAACAGACTAGGACCAGGATGTAGTAACCATCTAGAGAAAACAGACTAGGACCAGGATGTAGTAACCATCTAGAGAAAACAGACTAGGACCAGGATGTAGTAACCACCTAGAGAAAACAGACTAGGACCAGGATGTAGTAACCATCTAGAGATAACAGACTAGGACCAGGATGTAGTAACCATCTAGAGAAAACAGACTAGGACCAGGATGTAGTAACCATCTAGAGAAAACAGACTAGGACCAGGATGTAGTAACCATCTAGAGATAACAGACTAGGACCAGGATGTAGTAACCACCTAGAGAAAACAGACTAGGACCAGGATGTAGTAACCACCTAGAGATAACAGACTAGGACCAGGATGTAGTAACCATCTAGAGATAACAGACTAGGACCAGGATGTAGTAACCATCTAGAGATAACAGACTAGGACCAGGATGTAGTAACCACCTAGAGAAAACAGACTAGGACCAGGATGTAGTAACCACCTAGAGATAACAGACTAGGACCAGGATGTAGTAACCATCTAGAGATAACAGACTAGGACCAGGATGTAGTAACCATCTAGAGATAACAGACTAGGACCAGGATGTAGTAACCACCTAGAGATAACAGACTAGGACCAGGATGTAGTAACCATCTAGAGAAAACAGACTAGGACCAGGATGTAGTAACCACCTAGAGAAAACAGACTAGGACCAGGATGTAGTAACCATCTAGAGAAAACAGACTAGGACCAGGATGTAGTAACCATCTAGAGAAAACAGACTAGGACCAGGATGTAGTAACCATCTAGAGAAAACAGACTAGGACCAGGATGTAGTAACCACCTAGAGAAAACAGACTAGGACCAGGATGTAGTAACCATCTAGAGAAAACAGACTAGGACCAGGATGTAGTAACCACCTAGAGAAAACAGACTAGTACCAGGATGTAGTAACCATCTAGAGAAAACAGACTAGTACCAGGATGTAGTAACCATCTAGAGATAACAGACTAGGACCAGGATGTAGTAACCACCTAGAGAAAACAGACTAGGACCAGGATGTAGTAACCACCTAGAGAAAACAGACTAGTACCAGGATGTAGTAACCATCTAGAGAAAACAGACTAGGACCAGGATGTAGTAACCACCTAGAGAAAACAGACTAGGACCAGGATGTAGTAACCACCTAGAGAAAACAGACTAGGACCAGGATGTAGTAACCATCTAGAGAAAACAGACTAGGACCAGGATGTAGTAACCACCTAGAGAAAACAGACTAGGACCAGGATGTAGTAACCACCTAGAGATAACAGACTAGGACCAGGATGTAGTAACCATCTAGAGAAAACAGACTAGGACCAGGATGTAGTAACCATCTAGAGAAAACAGACTAGGACCAGGATGTAGTAACCATCTAGAGAAAACAGACTAGGACCAGGATGTAGTAACCGCCTAGAGAAAACAGACTAGGACCAGGATGTAGTAACCATCTAGAGAAAACAGACTAGGACCAGGATGTAGTAACCATCTAGAGATAACAGACTAGGACCAGGATGTAGTAACCATCTAGAGATAACAGACTAGGACCAGGATGTAGTAACCACCTAGAGAAAACAGACTAGGACCAGGATGTAGTAACCACCTAGAGAAAACAGACTAGGACCAGGATGTAGTAACCACCTAGAGAAAACAGACTAGGACCAGGATGTAGTAACCACCTAGAGATAACAGACTAGGACCAGGATGTAGTAACCACCTAGAGAAAACAGACTAGGACCAGGATGTAGTAACCACCTAGAGATAACAGACTAGGACCAGGATGTAGTAACCACCTAGAGATAACAGACTAGGACCAGGATGTAGTAACCACCTAGAGATAACAGACTAGGACCAGGATGTAGTAACCATCTAGAGAAAACAGACTAGGACCAGGATGTAGTAACCACCTAGAGAAAACAGACTAGGACCAGGATGTAGTAACCATCTAGAGAAAACAGACTAGGACCAGGATGTAGTAACCACCTAGAGATAACAGACTAGGACCAGGATGTAGTAACCATCTAGAGAAAACAGACTAGGACCAGGATATTTGATCCGTTCCATCATGGCGTCTGTGAGAGCAATATGGGTTAAAGGTTAACTTCCCTCCCGGTATAAAGACAAGGTTAGTGATTTACACCTGCAGTGTGTCGTTAAGGGTTCATTAGGGTTAAAGGTTAACTTCCCTCCCGGTATAAAGACAAGGTTAGTGATTTACACCTGCAGTGTGTCGTTAAGGGTTCATTAGGGTTAAAGGTTAACTTCCCTCCCGGTATAAAGACAAGGTTAGTGATTTACACCTGCAGTGTGTCGTTAAGGGTTCATTAGGGTTAAAGGTTAACTTCCCTCCCGGTATAAAGACAAGGTTAGTGATTTACACCTGCAGTGTGTCGTTAAGGGTTCATTAGGGTTAAAGGTTAACTTCTCTCCCGGTATAAAGACAAGGTTAGTGATTTACACCTGCAGTGTGTCGTTAAGGGTTCATTAGGGTTAAAGGTTAACTTCCCTCCCGGTATAAAGACAAGGTTAGTGATTTACACCTGCAGTGTGTCGTTAAGGGTTCATTAGGGTTAAAGGTTAACTTCCCTCCCGGTATAAAGACAAGGTTAGTGATTTACACCTGCAGTGTGTCGTTAAGGGTTCATTAGGGTTAAAGGTTAACTTCCCTCCCGGTATAAAGACAAGGTTAGTGATTTACACCTGCAGTGTGTCGTTAAGGGTTCATTAGGGTTAAAGGTTAACTTCCCTCCCGGTATAAAGACAAGGTTAGTGATTTACACCTGCAGTGTGTCGTTAAGGGTTCATTAGGGTTAAAGGTTAACTTCCCTCCCGGTATAAAGACAAGGTTAGTGATTTACACCTGCAGTGTGTCGTTAAGGGTTCATTAGGGTTAAAGGTTAACTTCCCTCCCGGTATAAAGACAAGGTTAGTGATTTACACCTGCAGTGTGTCGTTAAGGGTTCATTAGGGTTAAAGGTTAACTTCCCTCCCGGTATGAAGACAAGGTTAGTGATTTACACCTGCAGTGTGTCGTTAAGGGTTCATTAGGGTTAAAGGTTAACTTCCCTCCCGGTATAAAGACAAGGTTAGTGATTTACAAGGCATAGAGTTGTATAGAGCATTACCCAGGTCTGCCTTTATATCGGCCACTTCCACACTGTCCCTTCTTCCTTATTCCTGTCCAGTCAGAGTGGTGCATGAGCTTAGCCAATCGTCTGGCCTGTATGTCCCACCCAGTCTGTCATACGATGTGTGTGTGTGTGTGTGTGTGTGTGTGTGTGTGTGTGTGTGTGTGTGTGTGTGTGTGTGTGTGTGTGTGTGTGTGTGTGTGTGTGTGTGTGTGTGTGTGTGTGTGTGTGTGTGTGTGTGTGTGTGTGTGTGTGTGTGTGTGTGTGTGTGTGTGTGTGTGTGTGTGTGTGTGTGTGATGCCAGCCGGGTGTCACTTGTTGGTTATGAGTTCATTTCCTGTGTTGTCACTCAATGAGCTGTTATCTACAGAGAGAAGAGAGATGGAGAGAGGAGAGGAAGACCAGAGGAGAAACTTAACCTGTCCTCTCTGTCTGTATGAGTTAATTTCCTGTGTTGTCACTCAATGAGATGTTATCTACAGAGAGAAGAGAGACGGAGAGAGGAGAGGAGAGGAAGTGAAGACCAGAGGAGAAACTCCCAGCGGAGGGATGTTGTGACACAGTGGTATTTACACACACTCTCTCTCTCTCTCTCATCTCTCTTTTTGCCTTATTTAGCCAGCAGTGAGCAGAGCAGGGTAGAGAGAGAGAGAGACATCTTAACCTGTCCCCTGTCCTGTCTGTCTGTCTGTCTGTCTGTCTGTCTGTCTGTCTGTCTGTCTGTCTGTCTGTCTGTCTGTCTGTCTGTCTGTCTGTCTGTCTGACTGTCTGACTGTCTGACTGACTGTCTGTCTTTCTGTCTGTCTGACTGGCAGGGTAGAGAGGGAGAGATATATCTTAACCTGTCCCGCCCTCTCTGTCCTCTCTTTCTAATGGGGATCCATAATAAACCCCAGGAAGAGTAGCTGCTGCCAGGGCAGGAACTAATGGGGAGCCATAATAAACCCCAGGAAGAGTAGCTGCTGTCTTGACAGGAACTAATGGGGATCCATAATAAACCCCAGGAAGAGTAGCTGCTGCCTTGGCAGGAACTAATGGGGATCCATAATAAACCCCAGGAAGAGCAGCTGCTGCCTTGGCAGGAACTAATGGGGATCCATAATAAACCCCAGGAAGAGTAGCAGCTGCCTTGGTAGGAACTAATGGGGATCCATAATAAACCCCAGGAAGAGTAGCTGCTACCTTGGCAGGAACTAATGGGGATCCATAATAAACCCCAGGAAGAGTAGCTGCTGCCTTGGCAGGAACTAATGGGGATCCATAATAAACCCCAGGAAGAGTAGCTGCTGCTTTGGCAGGAACTAATGACGATCCATAATAGACCCCAGGAAGAGCAGCTGCTGCCTTGGCAGGAACTAATGGGGATCCATAATAAACCCCAGGAAGAGTAGCTGCTGCCTTGACAGGAACTAATGGGGATCCATAATAAACCCCAGGAAGAGTAGCTGCTGCCTTGGCAGGAACTAATGGGGATCCATAATAAACCCCAGGAAGAGTAGCAGCTGCCTTGGCAGGAACTAATGGGGATCCATAATAAACCCCAGGAAGAGTAGCTGCTGCCTAAGAAGGAACTAATGAGGATCCATAATAAACCCCAGGAAGAGTAGCTGCTGCCTTGGCAGGAACTAAAGGGGATCCATAATAAACCCCAGGAAGAGTAGCTGCTGCCTTGGCAGGAACTAATGGGGATCCATAATAAACCCCAGGAAGAGTAGCTGCTGCCTTGGCAGGAACTAATGGGGATCCATAATAAACCCCAGGAAGAGTAGCTGCTGCCTAAGAAGGAACTAATGAGGATCCATAATAAACCCCAGGAAGAGTAGCTGCTGCCTTGGCAGGAACTAATGGGGATCCATAATAAACCCCAGGAAGAGTAGCTGCTGCCTAAGAAGGAACTAATGAGGATCCATAATAAACCCCAGGAAGAGTAGCTGCTGCCTTGGCAGGAACTAATGGGGATCCATAATAAACCCCAGGAAGAGTAGCTGCTGCCTTGGCAGGAACTAATGGGGATCCATAATAAACCCCAGGAAGAGTAGCTGCTGCCTTGGCAGGAACTAATGGGGATCCATAATAAACCCCAGGAGGAGTAGCTGCTGCCTTGGCAGGAACTAATGGGGATCCATAATAAACCCCAGGAAGAGTAGCTGCTGCCTCGGCAGGAACTAATGGGGATCCATAATAAACCCCAGGAAGAGTAGCTGCTGCCTCGGCAGGAACTAATGGGGATCCATAATAAACCCCAGGAAGAGTAGCTGCTGCCTCGGCAGGAACTAATGGGGATCCGTAATAAACCCCAGGAAGAGTAGCTGCTGCCTTGGCAGGAACTAATGGGGATCCGTAATAAACCCCAGGAAGAGTAGCTGCTGCCTTGGCAGGAACTAACGGGGATCCATAATAAACCCCAGGAAGAGTAGCTGCTGCCTTGGCAGGAACTAACGGGGATCCATAATAAACCCCAGGAAGAGTAGCTGCTGCCTTGGCAGGAATTAATGGGGATCCATAACAAACCCCAGGAAGAGTAGCTGCTGCCTTGGCAGGAACTAATGAGGATCCATAATAAACCCCAGGAAGAGTAGCTGCTGCCTTGGCAGGAACTAATGGGGATCCATAATAAACCCCAGGAAGAGTAGCTGCTGCTTTGGCAGGAACTAACGGGGATCCATAATAAACACCAGGAAGAGTAGCTGCTGCCTTGGCAGGAACTAATGGGGATCCATAATAAACCCCAGGAAGAGTAGCTGCTGCCTTGGCAGGAACTAATGGGGATCCATAATAAACCCCAGGAAGAGTAGCTGCTGCCTTGACAGGAACTAATGGGGATCCATAATAAACCCCAGGAAGAGTAGCTGCTGCCTTGGCAGGAACTAATGGGGATCCATAATAAACCCCAGGAAGAGTAGCTGCTGCCTTGGCAGGAACTAATGGGGATCCATAATAAACCCCAGGAAGAGTAGCTGCTGCCTTGACAGGAACTAATGGGGATCCATAATAAACCCCAGGAAGAGTAGCTGCTGCCCTGGCAGGAACTAATGGGGATCCATAATAAACCCCAGGAAGAGTAGCTGCTGCCCTGGCAGGAACTAATGGGGATCCATAATAAACCCCAGGAAGAGTAGCTGCTGCCTTGGCAGGAACTAATGGGGATCCATAATAAACCCCAGGAAGAGTAGCTGCTGCCTCGGCAGGAACTAATGGGGATCCATAATAAACCCCAGGAAGAGTAGCTGCTGCCTTGGCAGGAACTAATGGGGATCCATAATAAACCCCAGGAAGAGTAGCTGCTGCCTTGGCAGGAACTAATGGGGATCCATAATAAACCCCAGGAAGAGTAGCTGCTGCTTTGGCAGGAACTAATGAGGATCCATAATAAATACAAACTGCAGAATGGCAGATATTGCCTCCTTGGGGATTTCAACCAGCTACCCTTCGGTTAGTGGCCCTCTTAAGATCTTAACCGTGTGTGTGTGTGTTATTCCTCCTCCACCAAACTTTACAGTTGGCACTATGTATTTGGGCAGGTAGCGTCCTCGTGGAATCCGCCAAACCCAGATGTGATTCATCACTCCAGAAAACGCGTTTCCAGAGTCCAATAGCGGCGAGCTTTTACACCACTCCAGCCGACGCTTGGCGTTGCGTATTGGGGATCTTAGGCACGAAGCTCCCGATTAACAGTCATTGTACTGAGGTTGTTTCCAGAAGCAGTGTGGAACTCGGTAGTGAGTGTTTGCAACCGAGGACAGACATTTTTTTACCCGCTGTGCGCTTCAGCACTCGGCGGTCTCGTTCTGTGAGCTTGTGTGGCCTACCACTTGTCCGGCTGAGCCGTTGTTGCTCCTAGACGTTTCCACGTCACAATAACAAGACTTATAGTTGACCTGGGGGGCAGCTCTAGCGGGGAAGAAATTTGACGGACTGACTTGTTGGAAAGGAGGCATCCTACAGTATAACGGTGCCACGTTGAAAGTCACTGAGCTCTTCAGAAAGGCCATTCTACTGCCAATGTTTGTCTATGGAGATTGCATGGCGGTGTGCTCAATGTTTTACACCTGTCAGCAACAGGTGTGGCTGAAATAGCAGAATCCACTAATTTGAAGGGGTGTCCACATACCGCTGTATAGATATAAGTGTACGCCCCTTTAAGACATGAAAAGATCTTTGCCTGACTGGTTTTTCAAAGATGACTAGAAATGAACACGTTTTGTAGGAAGCAACCAGTCCCTCATTGATGACTAGAAATGAACACGTTTTGTAGGAAGCAACCAGTCCCTCATTGATGACTAGAAATGAACACGTTTTGTAGGAAGCAACCAGTCCCTCATTGATGGCTAGAAATGAACACGTTTTGTAGGAAGCAACCAGTCCCTCATTGATGACTAGAAATTAGCTATAACTGGGCTAATAACTCATTAACTAGCGAGGAATATGAAGAAATGTTCACATGTGGCCACATGCAGGGGCCTGTTGCACAAAAGTAGAATTAAGACATCCGGGATAAATGACTCAGCTGAGCTCAATGAAGCCAAAACATGTGCGTCCAGGCTTAATTGGTTGCACAAAGACCAAGCCAGGATGAGCAGACACGGATTCATTAAGCCAGGTGAAACCAATCCTGGATAGGTGCGCGCTCACGGCTCACTCAAATAGACCCCGCCACAGATCACAGATTAACTGATTTACCATGGCAACTAGAGCCGCGTACTTTTCCCCGTCGGAAGCACAAATCCTCATGGAGGCATACGAGGAGGTAAAAGATATAATTAAGAAGAAAGGCAACACCGCCACAGTGATAAAGCAAAGAGAAAAAGCGTGGCAAAGTATTGCAGACCGCCTGAATGCGTAAGTAGTGCACAATTACACACTCACCGCTCCGCTGAAACATCACAATTACAATTCAAATATTTAATTCACATCTCCAAAAATGCAGTTGTACTGTAATTATGAAACGGTTAAATTTTTAATTGAAATGCACTGCAGATATGAGTGAAATTGTGTAAAGTAACTCCATCACACTGTATAAAGCTATGATAAATTTTTTGATATTTTTACTGAAAACAAGACAAAAATACCAAGTAATTTTTTGCAGTGTGACTCCATTAAATGTGTGTGTGTGTGTGTGTGTGTGTGTGTGTGTGTGTGTGTGTGTGTGTGTGTGTAGATTAAACATGAACGGGCCAAAACGGACATGGCAGCAGGTCAAAATCAAATACAAGAACATTCTGCAGAATGGTATGGTCCCTGACTAATATTTAACAAAGCACAAGCATATATTGTACCCAGAAGGTGCCTGCTCACACATTGTCTGTACTGTTTTAGCAGTGAAAAAGAATACCCACAGACAAGGCACGGGTGGTGGGTCACCAAAGGCTGACCTTACCCCAGCAGAGGACATGGCCTTGGAGCTAAATAAAGGCAGGCCCGTCTTAGAGGGGATCCCTGGGGGGAAAGAGACGAGCATAGGTTCCTCCCAAGATGCCACCCGCTTCATTCAAGGTATGTCCTTCCATCTCTACATGGGATACAACCACATTCATATTGAATCAATTTGGACTGTCTGACTTTGGTTTACCTATTGCCTTGCAGTGTCTGGCAGCACTGTGTTCCTGTTAGAGCCACCAGCACAAGCACCAGACGATGCTGATCCAGTGAGTACTCCATCAAAGGCATACTGTAGGCCTGGCATGTCTTGTCTACTAGCTTCAATATGAATCCGATTAAATGTGATAGGGTGAAGGCCCCAGTGCAGCAGCAACAGCACATGATGGAGACGATGATGAGGAGGAGACCATCTCTCTGGATTCCAGAAGGCATGAGGTATCATGTTAAGACTGTGAAAGTACTATTTACTCTACAATGGTGAGGAGTCCTCATCAAAATCAAAAAATCTAATTTCTTTTACAGGACCCAGATGCTATACAGTGGGAAAACCAGCCTGGCAACATAGTGCGTATTAATAAAAGGACACCACATCCTGCCAAATTCCAGCTGCGCTAATTGTATTGTGTTCACAGAGCTCACAAGCTATCAGAAAGTTGTATGGCAACCACCTCCGGCGCCAAATAGAACTGGCAGACATAGACATTCAGTACAAGAAGAAAAAGATGGAAAATCTTGCACTGGAGTCCGAAATAAAAAAGAGGACAATTAGGAAACTGGACCTTGAAATAAAAAAACTTGAGAGGGAGGTGAGATATGCCTTCAATGTACACTGTATGCTAACTGTAACACAAATGTATTAATCATTATTTTTCTTTCCTCCCCCAGCTCCAAGAAGATGACACAGCTCAAAATAAAAATTAGGTATATTCTCGTAAAGTCAAGTGAGCCATGACATATGAGCTCTTATTGTGAGCACACAGGACGGTGGCATCTTTCTAAGGTTTTTTTTATTTTCCCAGCAATCAGTACAACCAAGTCATCGTTATAAGGCATCGCCCTCTTTTGCCCACCCCCCCAGCACCAGGTGTGGCCACTAGCCTATATGAAGGCCCAAAATTGTGTGTTCCTTTCTGCTCTGACAATGGCATGCCCATTCGTGCGAGATGTGGTGGATGAAGAAGCACTTGTGCTGAGGAGAGCCTTCAGGCGAGAAAGGGTCTTCAGGGACCGGTTGGACCCACTGGCCTTCCCTGATGACCATCTATATGAAAGATACAGGTTTTCTGCAGATGGCATCAGGTATCTATGCAGACTACTGGGTCCCAGGATTAAGCACCGCACTGCACGGAGCCATGCACTGAGTGTGGAGCATACCCTACAGCATACCCTACAGTACTCATCTCATATGTATATACCGTACTCTATACCATCTACTGCATCTGCCATGCCGTTCTGTACCACCACTCATCCATATATCTTTATGTACATATTCTTTATCCCTTACACTTGTGTGTGTGTGTAAGGTAGTAGTGTGGAATTGTTAGGTTAGATTACTGTTGGTTATTACTGCATTGTCGGAACTAGAAGCACAAGCATTTCGCTACACTCGCATTAACATCTGCTAACCATGTGTATGTGACTAATAAAATTTGATTTGATTTATTTGATTTGATTTGAAATGGTTTGTGTGGCCTTGCGCTTTTTTGCTAGTGGAGCCTTCCTGTACTCAGTGGGGGATGCAGAACAGCTGAACAAGGCCACAATTTGCCGCACAATAAGGAGTGTGTGTCTGGCTATCAAAGCATTAGCAGATGTCTTCATCTCCTTCCCTGGCCACAGAAGACTCTGTGACATCAAAGAGGAGTTCTATAGGATTGCAGGTAAGAGGATCTACAAATTACAGGACAACTGTTAACACATAGTAGGATACTCATTACTTTGTGTGACAGGTTTCCCCAATGTCATTGGTGCAGTGGACTGCACACACATAAGGATAAAAGCCCCCTCAGGTGCCCATGAGGCCGATTTTGTGAATAGGAAATCCTTTCACAGCATTAATGTTCAGGTGAACATAACTTTTTGATATTGTCCATTGACGAACACTCTGCATTGCCAGTGATGTGCATTGATTGGTGTAATATTCCTCATCTTATGATTTCAGATGGTCTGCAATGCTGACTGTGTGATCAGCAATGTTGTGGCAAAATGGCCTGGCTCAGTCCATGACTCCAGAATCTTTCGGGCCTCTGAAATCTATCAGTGCCTATCACAAGGTAAGCCACACAACCCCTATTTATAACCATCATGGCTGTGTCAAGAATATCACTGTGTTTATGAGGTAGTAATGATGAGATTTTGTGTTGACAGGTGAATTCTCTGGTGTGTTGCTGGGAGACAGGGGGTATGGCTGCCAGCCTTTTCTCCTGACACCTTTCACAGACCCCCAGGAAGCACAGCAGGCCTACAACCATGCCCATGCCAGGACCAGGGCCAGAGTTGAAATGACCTTTGGCCTCCTGAAGGCACGCTTTCACTGCCTTCACAAATTAAGGGTCAGCCCTGTTAGGGCATGTGATATTACTGTGGCTTGTGCTGTCCTCCACAATGTGGCCTGCCTGAGGAAGGAGAGGGCCCCCAGAGTGCCACCAGCCATGGACTGGGACAATCCGGCAATCTTCCCTGATGACGACAGTGGTCGGCTGCTGAGGGACCAATATGTGTTGAATTATTTTAGTTAGTATGTGTGCTTTCAATTTTGGTTAAATATGTCCTGCGGTGGCAGAGGAATTTGGGTTTTTTTGGGTTCGTTTTTTGACGAATTTGGCCTCTTATGATGTTTGTGCGGTATACTGTGTGTAATACAAGGCTGCAGGGAGGCTACTGCATCCATTCATTTGTCTGTTCAGTTGATGTGTATGGATTTGTCCTGCATTTATTTTAGTGTGCAGACATGCAGGGTGTGTTATATACAGACCTTTGAATGTGTATGTATCATTTTGTATAATATGCTTGGATTCTGTGCTTTCCATCTTGTAGAGTCACTGTGACTTCAGTTTCGAAAGGAGCTGATGGTTTACCTGCTTTGTTTTGTCCTTATTCAATAAAGGAACATAATGTTACACATTGTGTTTTTATATTCATATGGAATGTGTATTTGTTTATATGACAGAGTACTAGGGCCACACTGAAGAAAAAGGATAAAGTCATAAATTTATGAGGCTGGTTCTTTCTGCAGAAAAGCTACATATTGTTTTTACAGTTTTGATACTTATGACAATGTGATACTTAATATTCTGGCACATCAGCATGTCTTTGTTTATGAAACCATACTGAAGTACAATTTCACGAAATGCCCCACATCTGTCATTTTAACAACTGTCCTAATTAAAACAACTGGTTACAATATTATGACTTGTGTTTTTTTCCCCTCTGTGGCCCTAATATTCTATCATTTTATATATAGCCTTATAGTCTATGGGAAACTGTAAATTATCTAATGATAGCAACATCATCTAAAAATCATTTTTTATCCAAAATCATTGAAATTAATGATCACAAACGTTTAAATAATAACAGTGGGTCTAGTTATATGTGATAACAATGTATAGTGAGCAGTGAAATAACTATTGGTTTCCATTTGTGGTGACTGCTGACTGACATTAGGGATGAGATTAAATAGATCCTGGAATTTAGCCTGGTCTGGAGCAGGCTAGCTCCACAGAATAAATCTCCATGGTAATTTATACCATAACATATCCTCCTGCCCCCTATCCATCTTTAGTGCAACCGGATTACGGATCAATTGAGCCAGGATCACCAAGATATCCTGGCTTAATCCCTTATCCTAGTTTTGTGCAACAGGCCCCAGCTCTCACTTTGATCTCAATACAAGTTTACTTCCGGACCGCTCATGCTGTAAACACAGGCCGAACTGCAGCTCTGATTGGTTATGGCGCACCCCGTCTGTAAACACAGGCCGAACTGCAGCTCTGATTGGTTATGGCGCACCCCGTCTGTAAACACAGGCCGAACTGCAGCTCTGATTGGTTATGGCGCACCCCGTCTGTAAACACAGGCCGAACTGCAGCTCTGATTGGTTATGGCGCACCCCGTCTGTAAACACAGGCCGAACTGCAGCTCTGATTGGTTATGGCGCACCCCGTCTGTAAACACAGGCCGAACTGCAGCTCTGATTGGTTATGGCGCACCCCGTCTGTAAACACAGGCCGAACTGCAGCTCTGATTGGTTATGGCGCACCCCGTCTGTAAACACAGGCCGAACTGCAGCTCTGATTGGTTATGGCGCACCCCGTCTGTAAACACAGGCCGAACTGCAGCTCTGATTGGTTATGGCGCACCCCGTCTGTAAACACAGGCCGAACTGCAGCTCTGATTGGTTATGGCGCACCCCGTCTGTAAACACAGGCCGAACTGCAGCTCTGATTGGTTATGGCGCACCCCGTCTGTAAACACAGGCCGAACTGCAGCTCTGATTGGTTATGGCGCACCCCGTCTGTAAACACAGGCCGAACTGCAGCTCTGATTGGTTATGGCGCACCCCGTCTGTAAACACAGGCCGAACTGCAGCTCTGATTGGTTATGGCGCACCCCGTCTGTAAACACAGGCCGAACTGCAGCTCTGATTGGTTATGGCGCACCCCGTCTGTAAACACAGGCCGAACTGCAGCTCTGATTGGTTATGGCGCACCGGTCTGGGTACTGGTCCCATCAACGCAATGGAATCCTACTCCATTTCGCTCTGCCTACAATAACGTCACTTACAAAGTTAGTTTTACATACTAAAGTCTTGCATAGTTCGTTTTTCTTTCGATATGTTACATTGAAAGTGACTAATATTGTGTTAAATTCGATCGCAATTCCCTACAGAAGAGCAACACGTTGATAGTTTTTAACTAAAGAGGGGTAAAACTCTACTCCAATCTCGTTCTTCTCTGCGCATGCTCAGTCCGAAGGGGAGGTGCACGCCCCCCTGCGCGCACACGCGCAGTTTATTAAAGGGAACATTGACGCTGTTTTAAAAATGCAGAGTCACATCCGCGTGAAAAGAGGAGAGAGAGATTAAATTTGTAAGTCGCTCTGGATAAGAGCGTCTGCTAAATGACTTAAATGTAAATGTAAATGTAAATCAAATCAATCTTTATTTAAAGTGCTCTTAAAATCACAACACCATCAACAAGAAACAAAAAAGAGAGAGAAAGGGAGAGAGAGAGAGAAAGAGCAGACAGGGATAGAGAAAGAGAGAGAGAGAGCAGAAAGGGATAGAGAAAGAGAGAGAGAGAGCAGAAAGGGATAAAGAGAGAGAGAGAGCGAGGGAGAGAGAGAGACAGAGAGAGAGAGAGAGAGAGAGAGAGACAGAGAGGGGGGAGTAAAATAGAGAGAAGGGATATTGACTGTCTGCTTTATCTGATTTTTACCCATCTACCAATATTTATTTTATTTTATTTAACCTTTAGGCAAGTCAGTTAAGAACAAATTCTTATTTACAATGACTGCCTACCAAAAGGCCTCCTGCAGGGACGGGGGACTGGGATTAAAAATAAAAATATAGGACAAAACACACATCACAACAAGAGAGACCTACGACAACAACATAACATGGTAGCAACACAACATGACAACAACATGGTAGCAACACAACATGACAACAACATGGTAGCAACACAACATGACAACAACATGGTAGCAACACAACATGACAACAACATGGTAGCAACACAACATGACAACAACATGGCAGCAACACAACATGACAACAACATGGTAGCAACACAACATGACAACAACATGGTAGCAACACAACATGACAACAACATGGCAGCAACACAACATGACAACAACATGGTAGCAACACAACATGACAACAACATGGTAGCAACACAACATGGTAGCAACACAACATGACAACAACATGGTAGCAACACAACATGACAACAACATGGTAGCAACACAACATGACAACAACATGGTAGCAACACAACATGGTAGCAACACAACATGGCAGCAACACAACATGACAACAACATGGTAGCAACACAACATGACAACAACATGGTAGCAACACAACATGACAACAACATGGCAGCAACACAACATGACAACAACATGGTAGCAACACAACATGGTAGCAACACAACATGACAACAACATGGTAGCAACACAACATGACAACAACATGGCAGCAACACAACATGACAACAACATGGTAGCAACACAACATGACAACAACATGGTAGCAACACAACATGGTAGCAACACAACATGACAACAACATGGTAGCAACACAACATGACAACAACATGGTAGCAACACAACATGACAACAACATGGTAGCAACACAACATGACAACAACATGGTAGCAACACAACATGGTAGCAACACAACATGGTAGAAACACAACATGACAACAACATGGTAGCAACACAACACGACAACAACATGGTAGCAACACAACATGACAACAACATGGTAGCAACACAACATGACAACAACATGGTAGCAACACAACATGACAACAACATGGTAGCAACACAACATGACAACAACATGGTAGCAACACAACATGACAACAACATGGTAGCAACACAACATGACAACAACATGGTAGCAACACAACATGACAACAACATGGTAGCAACACAACATGACAACAACATGGTAGCAACACAACATGACAACAACATGGTAGCAACACAACATGACAACAACATGGTAGCAACACAACATGACAACAACATGGTAGCAACACAACATGACAACAACATGGCAGCAACACAACATGACAACAACATGGTAGCAACACAACATGACAACAACATGGCAGCAACACAACATGACAACAACATGGTAGCAACACAACATGACAACAACATGGTAGCAACACAACATGACAACAACATGGTAGCAACACAACATGACAACAACATGGCAGCAACACAACATGACAACAACATGGTAGCAACACAACATGACAACAACATGGTAGCAACACAACATGACAACAACATGGTAGCAACACAACATGGTAGCAACACAACATGACAACAACATGGTAGCAACACAACATGGTAGCAACACAACATGACAACAACATGGTAGCAACACAACATGGTAGCAACACAACATGACAACAACATGGTAGCAACACAACATGGTAGCAACACAACATGGTAGCAGCACAAAACAGGGTACAAACATTATTGGGCAAAGACAACAGCACAAAGGCCAAGAAGGTAGAGACAACAACACATCACACAAAGCAGCCACACCTGTCAGTAAGAGTGTCCATGATTGAGTCTTTGAATGAAGAGATGGATAGATTACCTTCTTTGGGAAAACCTCCCTGGTCTTTGTGGTTGAATCTGTGTTTGAAATCCACTGCTGGACTGAGGGACCTCACAGATAATTGTATGTGTGGGATACAGAGATGAGGTATTCAATAATTCAGAGTCCATTCAACTTACTATGTAATTTATTAAACACATTTTTAATCCTGAACTTATTTAGACCATAACAAAGGGATTGAATATCTATTGACTCAAGACATTTCAGCTTTTTCATTATTTATTCATTTGTAAAATATTCTAAAAACCATAATTCACTATGACATTATGGGGTGTTGTGGGTAGACCATAAAACCATAATTCACTATGACATTATGGGGTGTTGTGGGTAGACCATAAAACCATAATTCACTATGACATTATGGGGTGTTGTGGGTAGACCATAAAACCATAATTCACTATGACATTATGGGGTGTTGTGGGTAGACCATAAAACCATAATTCACTATGACATTATGGGGTGTTGTGGGTAGACCATAAAACCATCATTCACTATGACATTATGGGGTGTTGTGGGTAGACCATAAAACCATAATTCACTATGACATTATGGGGTGTTGTGGGTAGACCATAAAACCATCATTCACTATGACATTATGGGGTGTTGTGGTTAGACCATAAAACCATCATTCACTATGACATTATGGGGTGTTGTGGGTAGACCATAAAACCATAATTCACTATGACATTATGGGGTGTTGTGGGTAGACCATAAAACCATCATTCACTATGACATTATGGGGTGTTGTGGGTAGACCATAAAACCATCATTCACTATGACATTATGGGGTGTTGTGGGTAGACCATAAAACCATAATTCACTATGACATTATGGGGTGTTGTGGGTAGACCATAAAACCATCATTCACTATGACATTATGGGGTGTTGTGGGTAGACCATAAAACCATCATTCACTATGACATTATGGGGTGTTGTGGGTAGACCATAAAACCATAATTCACTATGACATTATGGGATGTTGTGGGTAGACCATAAAACCATCATTCACTATGACATTATGGGATGTTGTGGGTAGGCCGGTGACACAACATCTCAATTTGAATCTATTTTAAATTCAGCCTGTAACAACAACAAGAAACAGAGGAAAGGGGGTGTGAATCCATTCTGAAGGTACTGCATCTTCTTCCATATAAGGAGTCTTCGGCTGAGAAGAGAACAGACCTCATAGGTTCTGACTGACTGACTGTGTGAGAAATGCAGCGAGGAGAGAGAAAGAGAGAGAGATTTTATTTTCCCTCTTTTTGCACATCGTTAGAACACTGTACATAACCTAAATATGACATTTTGGAAATGTGTCTATTCCTTTTGGAACTTTTGTGAGTGTAATGTTTATTGTTTATTTATTTTTAAATTGTTTATTTCACTTTTGTTTATTATCTGTTTCACTTGCTTTGGCAACGTTAACATAAGGTTTGCCATGTCAATAAAATCTAATAAAATCTAATCAAATGTTATTTGTCACATGCGCTGAATACAACTGATGTAGTAGACCTTACAATGAAATGCTTTCTTACGAGCCCTTAACCAACAATACAGTTCAAGAAATAGAGTTAATAAATAAACTAAATAAAAAATATAATCAAAAGTAACACAATAAAATAACAATAACGAGGCTATATACAGGGTATTACGGTACAGAGTCAATGTGGAGGCTATATACAGGGTATTACGGTACAGAGTCAATGTGGAGGCTATATACAGGGGGTACCGGTACAGAGTCAATGTGGAGGCTATATACAGGGGGTACCGGTACAGAGTCAATGTGGAGGTTATATACAGGGGGTACCGGTACAGAGTCAATGTGGAGACTATATACAGGGGGTACCGGTACAGAGTCAATGTGGAGGCTATATACAGGGTATTACGGTACAGAGTCAATGTGGAGGCTATATACAGGGTATTACGGTACAGAGTCAATGTGGAGGCTATATACAGGGGGTACCGGTACAGAGTCAATGTGGAGGCTATATACAGGGGGTACCGGTACAGAGTCAATGTGGAGGTTATATACAGGGGGTACCGGTACAGAGTCAATGTGGAGACTATATACAGGGGGTACCGGTACAGAGTCAATGTGGAGGCTATATACAGGGTATTACGGTACAGAGTCAATGTGGAGGCTATATACAGGAGGTACCGGTAATGAGTCAATGTGGAGGCTATATACAGGAGGTACCGGTACAGAGTCAATGTGGAGGCTATATACAGGGTGTTACATTACAGAGTCAATGTGGAGGCTATATACAGGGTGTTACGGTAAAGAGTCAATGTGGAGGCTATATACAGGAGGTACCGGTACAGAGTCAATGTGGAGGCTATATACAGGAGGTACCGGTACAGAGTCAATGTGGAGGCTATATACAGGGGGTACCGGTACAGAGTCAATGTGGAGGCTATATACAGGGGGTACCGGTACAGAGTCAATGTGGAGGCTATATACAGGGGGTACCGGTACAGAGTCAATGTGGAGGCTATATACAGGGGGTACCGGTACAGAGTCAATGTGGAGGCTATATACAGGGGGTACCGGTACAGAGTCAATGTGGAGGCTATATACAGGAGGTACCGGTAATGAGTCAATGTGTAGGCTATATACAGGGGGTACCGGTACAGAGTCAATGTGGAGGCTATATACAGGGGGTACCGGTACAGAGTCAATGTGGAGGCTATATACAGGAGGTACCGGTACAGAGTCAATGTGGAGGCTATATACAGGGGGTACCGGTACAGAGTCAATGTGGAGGCTATATACAGGGGGTACTGGTACAGAGTCAATGTGGAGGCTATATACAGGGTGTTACGGTACAGAGTCAATGTGGAGGCTATATACAGGGTGTTACGGTACAGAGTCAATGTGGAGGCTATATACAGGGGGTACCGGTACAGAGTCAATGTGGAGGCTATATACAGGGGGGTACCGGTACAGAGTCAATGTGGAGGCTATATACAGGGTGTTACGGTACAGAGTCAATGTGGAGGCTATATACAGGGGGTACCGGTACAGAGTCAATGTGGAGGCTATATACAGGGGGGTACCGGTACAGAGTCAATGTGGAGGCTATATACAGGGTGTTACGGTACAGAGTCAATGTGGAGGCTATATACAGGGGGGTACCGGTACAGAGTCAATGTGGAGGCTATATACAGGGTGTTACGGTACAGAGTCAATGTGGAGACTATATACAGGGGGGTACCGGTACAGAGTCAATGTGGAGGCTATATACAGGGGGTACCGGTACAGAGTCAGTGTGGAGGCTATATACAGGGGTACCGGTACCGAGTCAGTGTGCGGGGGTACAGGTTAGTAGAGGTAATCTGTACATGTAGGTAGGGGTGAAGTGACTATGCATAGATAATAACAGCGATTAGCAGCAGGGGGGGGTCAATGTACATTGTCCGGTTGGCCATTTGATTAATTGTTCACCAGTCTTATGGCTTGGGGGTAAAAGCTGTTAAGGAGACTTTTGTACCTAGACTTGGCACTCCGGTACCGCTTGCCGTGCGGCAGCAGAGAGAACAGTCTATGACTAGGGTGACTGGAGTCTCTGACAATTTTTAGGGCCTTCCTCTGACACCGCCTGGTATAGAGGTCCTGGATGGCAGGAAGCTTGGCCCCAGTGATGTACTGGGCTGTTCGCACTACCCTCTGTAGCGCCTTACGGTCGGATGCTGAGTAGTTGCCATACCAGGCGGTGATGCAACCAGTCAGGATGCTGTATAACTTTCTGGGGATCTGAGGACCCCATGTCAAATCTTTTCAGTCTCCTGAGGGGGAAAACGTTTTGTAGTGCCCTCTTCACGACTGTCTTTGTGTGGTTGGACCATGATAGTTTGTTGGTGATGTGCAAGAAGCTCTCGACCTGCTCCACTTCAGCCCCGTCGATGTGAATGGGGGTCTGTTCGGCCCTCCTTTTCCTGTAGTTCACCATCAAATCAAATCAAATCAAGTTTATTTTATATAGCCCTTCGTACATCAGCTAATATCTCGAAGTGCTGTACAGACACCCAGCCTAAAACCCCAAACAGCAAGCAATGCCGGTAAGAAGCACGGTGGCTAGGAAAAACTCCCTAGAAAGGCCAAAACCTAGGAAGAAACCTAGAGAGGAACCAGGCTATGAGGGGTGACCAGTCCTCTTCTGGCTGTGCCGGGTGGAGATTATAACAGAACTATGCCAAGATGTTCAAAATGTTCATAAGTGACAAGCATGGTCAAATAATAATCATGAATAATTTTCAGTTGGGTTTTCATAGCCGATCATTAAGAGTTGAAAACAGCAGGTCTGGGACAGGTAGGGGTTCCATAACCGCAGGCAGAACAGTTGAAACTGGAATAGCAGCAGGGCCAGGCGAACTGGGGACAGCAAGGAGTCATCATGCCCGGTAGTCCTGACGTATGGTCCTAGGGCTCCGGTCCTCCGAGAGAGAGAAAGAAAGAGAGAAGGAGAGAATTAGAGAGAGCCAAGATTTTCAAAATGTTCATAAATGACAAGCATGGTCAAATAATAATCAGGAATAAAAGTCAGTTGGCTTTTCATAGCCGATCATTAAGAGTTGAACAGGTAGGGGTTCCATAACAGCAGGCAGAACAGTTGAAACTGGAACAGCAGCAAGGCCAGGTGGACTGGGGACAGCAAGGAGTCATCATGCCCGGTTTGCCGTGACGTATGGTCCTAGGGCTCAGGTTCTCCGAGAGAGAGAAAGAAAGAGAGAACGAGAGAATTAGAGAGAGCATACTTAAATTCACACAGGACACTGGATAAGATAGGAGAAGTACTCCAGGTATAACCAACTGACCCTAGCCCCCCGACACATAAACTACTGCAGCATAAATACTGGAGGCTGAGACAGGAGGGGTCAGGAGACACTGTGGCCCCATCCGATGATACCCCCGGACAGGGCCAAAACAGGAAGGATATACGATCAGCTCCTTTGTCTTGATCACATTGAAGGAGAGGTTGTTGTCCTGGCACCATACTGCCAGGTCTCTGACCTCCTCCCTATAGGCTGTCTCATCGCTGTTGCCCTTTGAATGTAATGAAATTTAAAAATGAGAGAGAGGGAGAGGTGGAGGGAGAGAGAGAGACGGAGAGAGAAAGGGAGGGAGGGAGAGAGAGGCGGAGGGAGGGAGGGAGGCGGAGAGAGAAAGGGAGGGAGGGAGAGAGAGGCGGAGGGAGGGAGGGAGGGAGGGAGGGAGGGAGGGAGGGAGGGAGGGAGGGAGGGAGGGGGAGGGAGGGAGGGAGGGAGACACTGAGTGTTGCAGAAAGACGAGGGATGAAACAAGGGTACCTTGGAGAAATCGGGGTGAGTAGTCTGTGTGTGTGTGTGTCTGTGTGTGTGTGTGTGTGTGTGTGTGTGTCTGTGTGTGTGTGTGTCTATGTGTGTGTGTTGAGTCGGGGGTGTTGAGTTGTTGACTGCAGTGGTAAAGTGGGTAGCTC